>NC_134084.1:61811464-62112849 GCF_000715075.1 Nicotiana tabacum | reverse complement strand
CCAAAAGAGTGTGGTCAAAGAAAATAACACAGACTCAAAATGGGTAACACATGGTATAAAGTATTTGGGTAGTAGAAAAAGGGCCTCCCAGCCTCGAGAACGCCAAATATATTATCTTTTTGCAATCATATCATTGACAAAAATATTTGTCTTCTTGGTGTGTTATGGTCGAAAGACACCCTTCATCCATTATTATGAAATTTTCCAACAAACTTCAATTGATTCTTCCTCAACCCGATCTTTTCACAATGATTTTGAAGGTAAAGATCCTTAACCTCCACGGGTATGAATATTCTAGTTCCACTCAAATTTTACTCGGACTTAATTCTAAGGTATTTCAACTCTTTTTCTTCCTTAAAAGTGTCTTTTTCTCAGTTATCCAATTCAAGCTTAAATCAATTTTCTAAGATTTGGCCAAAAAATCTACATGCATGTTATGTCACTAAAACTAGCGGGAAAAGAACTAAGCATGGAATGACACAAAATGACAAACTGCATATTATTGAGTAAACACCAAGACAAACAACCTAAAATCTGAGTTAGAGTCCTAAAATAACCCGAATAATGAAAATAGCAAAAGAACAAACGGACAAGACTCACACAGACAGAATGGAGGGATAGAAGGGTTTGACTCAATAAAATAAATAAAATCTGGATCACAACCCAGAAATAACCCAGATAATAGAAAAAACATCAAAACAAGCTACCAAGATTCCTTCCTACTGAGGAGGGAGGGAATGACGTTTCAATTACTAAGCTTGACATTTAGCCACAAATTTGCTCATCAGAATCACCATGGCCTTCTCCAATTTTAGTCGGCAAGTTCCCGAGAGGATTCTCATACTCCATGTCACCAGGCACCATCCCCATAAAGTGTACATTATCATGTGCAGGTAAAAGATTCTACATGATATTCTGGGTGTCACTGTCTTGGATCACAATCAGTTTTTCCTGGATCATCCTTTCTATTTCTGTTTTCAAATCCCGACAGCTTTTAATATTGTGCCCCTGGGTATTGGAGTGGTACTCGCACCTTTTAGAAGGGTCAAAGCTTCTTGCACGGGGGTCTACGTGATTTGGAGGAATAGGTGAAATCATGTCATAATGCTTTAATTTCTCAAACAAGCTTGCATAGGACTCTCCTATTGGTGTAAAATTATTCTTCAACCTTTGTTTCCCTTTATACCCCTGGCTTGGATGTGGGTTATAGGGCACTTGAAAATTTTGTGGAGGTGTGAAGATTTTGTAATGCTCGTGCTTGCCTTCTTGGGTGCTTTGGTGGCTGGACAATATATTGAGGTGGAGCAACAGAGTATTGGGAGTTCTGAGGTGGATAATAGTACTCAGGGGAGTCAGGGGAAACCTGATGAGGCTGCTCATACCTTCAAGATGTTCTCCTACGACCTCTTCCTGACCCTGATATCATCATGGTTTCTTCAGCCTTCTCATTCGTGTCACAAAAAATATCAAATTCAATCTTGACAGTCTGAGTTGCGGCTTTGAGAACTGCTTGACTTATAATTCTTCCTGTGTTAAGGCTATTCTCAACCATTTCCCCCATTTTGATTGCTTCCGAGAAGGATTTGCCCACTGCGAATATCATGATTTGAAAATAATCTGGCTCTTGAGCCTGAAGAAAGAAAGTGATTAACTCGTGGTCATCCATGGGTGGCTTAACTCTAGCCACTTGCTCTCTCCATTTAATGGCATATTCCTTGAAACTCTCAGTTGGTTTCTTCTTCAGGTTTGAAAGGGAATTGCGGTCTGGGGGGATGTCAATGTTGTATTGGAACTGTTTGACAAAGGCTTGTGCCATGTCATCCCAGATATACCAGCGAGATGTGTCTTGATCCATAAACCATTTCTCCATTTCTTCCTGCACCTCTTAGCTTATTGTAATACCTTTTCAGGTGGTCTATGGGGTCTCCATGTCCATCATACTTTTCAAATTTGGGAGTCTTGAAACCAGGCAGCAAGTAGACATCGGGGAACATACATAGAACCTTGAAGGCAATATTCTTCAGACCTGCCAACCCTTGCATGTTTTTCAACTGTTGTTCTAAGCTTTTCACTCTTTGGGTCATTTCTTCCTGTGCCATCTTTCGGGCAGGCTTCTCAATCTTTGCAGGAAGTTCAAATAGGTATGAATGGTCCTCAGGAGAGTGGGATTGTTCTTGCTGGGTAGCAAACTGTGACTCATGAGTTTTCCTCTGCACCACCGTCAGCTGTGGGATAGTGAAGACATGCATAACAGTAGTGGTTGTCTGATTGGTTGTCAATGACAAACTTTGAGAGCATGCAACAGAAGTTCCTGCTGTAGTTGTACAGTTGGGATAAGGACTGAACCCAGGTGGATAGGATTGATCAGATAATGAGACCCGAATGGCAGTAGCCTAAATGGGTGTGAACTCTGGGAAATCAGGAATAGAGAAGGGCGGTCCTTTGCCATTGGCCCATGCTTGACACATCTCAGTCATTTTTTGTTTCAGTACTCTATTTTTCCTTAGCCACAGTAGACTCTTGTTGAACCCTCTAACCCTGAGTCTCATGACTGCTTGCAACAGCTTCGATGTGAGTTGTCGTTTTTCCTTTGGATTTGGTGTTGTCAGCTTACCACAAATTGACCACCTTAAACTTTCTTCACAATTCAAAAGAAAAGACGTGTTAGAATGGACTCAATCGGTCCTTATTATCATCATCATTTTGTTTATCATTTTTTTAATGGTTGATCGAACTTGATGTGGGTTGCCTACGTATCATGTGGGAACATGAATCAGATCTTGCGTAGTTCGGGAAGATTAGGAATAAAGGAAATAAACTAAATCTTTTTTTTTTGGATTTTGAATTTTCTTTTTTTTCCTTATTTTTTAAATTTTCAAAATAAAGACTTATAAAGAAGAAAGAAAATATTTTTGATTTCGATTTTTATTTTTGGAATTTCGAAAGAAAAACTTCTAAAGAAGAAAGAAAATATTTTTGGAATTTTGAATTTTTACTTTGAATTTATGAAAGAAATACTTCGAAAGAAAAGAGAAAATATTTTTGAATCTTGAATTTTCGAAAGAAAAATGAAGATATTTTTGGATTTTGAGAGAGCTTAAAATAAATTATTTTTGTATTTTTAAAAATGGGGTCTAAACGAAAGACTTTCTAAAGAAGGAAGTAAAGGAAAAAAAATTGGATTTTTTGAAAATGGTGAGTCGGAACCGATGAGGATTGCCTACGTATCTCACATTTGGTGAGAATCAGACCCGCGTAGTTCGGTCAGTTTTGACGGAACAGAGGAAACATGACTTTTAAAAATATTGACTTACTTTCTTGTTTTCAAAATTTTTCAAATACCTACTACTCGCTCTTATTTTTTCTCTTTTTCTTTTTTTTCTCTCTTTTGTTTCATTTTCTTTCCCTATTCTTGAAGCCAGTCAACATGCAAGTCGAAACAAAATAGATACTCAAGTAGCACATAATATGCATTAGGATGGTCTTTTAATTTGGGTACACCTGTCCTAGACAGACCCAACCCCTGTGTTGAGTCCCTAAAGTCAAATGCACGTGATGCAAATAAGCGTTCCTACTAGGGATCTGGCATGAGGCTATGTTATTCCAGGTTTAAAACCTGGGTATATTGTTCTAGACCTGGCTTATCCGAGCAGACAACTCGAGCCGAGGGGGGCAGCGTACTGGGAATACAGAAGCTTCACCGACTTTGTAACTTGTCCGAACCTCGTTCTAACATTGCGATATGACTGTAACAGAAAAGAAGCCACGCGAAGCGCACACTCCTCAGATGATTTAGAAAACTCAGAGAGAAGAGGGTTTCGTAGCAGTTTATGTACAGTTCACAGAATATTTAAAAAGCGGCAATTAGCACACTAGACTCAAACACGTAAAAATCAGATAATAAATGAAAACCAACTATAATAATTATTCTAAGATCGAATTCTTGAACCTTGAACCAGAGATTCTGAATTCTTATCCCAGCAGAGTCTCCAGAGCTAGAATGGCAAATCGGCACAAAAAGAGGAAACACAAAATTCAGTCTGTTTCCACTCCAAATACACATACACCTCTCTCTCAATCAATTTCTTCCGAATAATTATATATGTAAAATCCCAAATACCCTCTTCAATTTCACCGTATTATCTTCTTGATTTTGAGCTACAAAATTAAAAGAAAAGGGAGGGAATTTGCACTAGTTGCTTGTACTCTTCAATAACCCCATCAATTGAGTACAAAAGCAGAAGAAAACTCTTGAATTCCATTAAAAAAAAACGAACTCTATTGTCAAGAATTTGTGCAGTGAGTAGTGTTTCTCCTACACAAAGCCCATCAGAGAAAATTGATGCTTTACATGTGAAGGACATATCTAGGATTAGCGCTTTGGAGCAACTTGATTTTGAACGTGGTGTTTCCGTTCCCTTTCGCAAATATTCCCGTGAATCTGTAAGAAACAAGGTGTTAGAGTCAAGGGGACAGATTTTATCTTTGGTTGGTAGAGGAATAGAGATTGTTTGGAATTTGGGGCTCTATTGGACTACATTGGTGTATGATTATTTTGGTCAATTCGGCGATGGCATATGGAGCCAATTTGCTGAACTTTCTGGTGACAAAGCATACCCGTGAATTGACACTCCAGTTGTCAGATATTTGAGGTTTTAGTTTATCGCTTGACTGAGGTCGATTTGGGTTTCGAGCTTTCCGGTATCGATTCGAGGTTCCGGTTTGTAATTTTGGTATTTCAGTTCAAGGATTGTTACTTTGTTAGGCCCGATTGACTTGCAATTTTCAGTTTTGTTCATCAATAAAAGGCCCATTCATTCTCATTTCACTGTGTTATGATAGCTTGGTGCGCGTGTTGGTTGATTTGTGATATTACGTTATTTGAGTAGTATGTCTTAGTTTTTATTTAAATTGTTTTAATTAGTTTTATTTCGTTTATGATGTATATAGTCTTGGTTCTTGAATAAATGCTTTTAATTGGGTAGATGAAAAAATGAGAGTTGTTTCTTTCTTGGCAAGGAATAAGAATAGACCATAAGATGGGTCTTGAACCATAAGGAATCTGGGCCAAATAATAGATCATGTTAGCTAGCCTACTTGCTCCCCAATAATATCTTGTCCATAAATTTGGCATCACAACAATCTTAAAGATTAGAAAAATAATTCAAATGCGCTAGTTGCTTTAAGCACGATTAATAAAATTATCGTGATCACGGGTACGGTTTTCGTGGTGTGGTCATGATACGTAAATCTCAATTCGGGTGTGCATTTCATTTGACCCGACCACAACTTTGACTAATAATAAAATACACATATTGTAGATCGTGGGTACGGTTCCTGTGACACAATTCACAATGTGTACAAAACAAACGAGTGCGCGACATCGTGACTTGTTCCAGAAACAATTTCATAAACAAATAAAAGTGGTTATAAAGTTAAAAATGCACAATAGGTTTACAACATATAATAAATCAGATTTTTAGGCCAATTATTAATAGTTGAGCGACAGTGCTAAAACCACGGAGCCCGAGAATGCCTAACACCTTCTCCCGGGTTAATAGAATTTCTTACTCGGTCTTCTGTGTTCGCGGACCAAAAATAGATTTTATGATTTATTCATGCCTAACATACACGATACATTCCTCGTACTGGCAGCCCTTTGCTTGGGGACGTTGTGTTTCATTCCACACTGGTATGGATAAACGAGATGAAGATCGTCTATTGTAGGTTGCCTCTGGATATCAACTTTTGGTTAGTAAGCTCCACTTCTTCCTAAAGTATTGCTGAGTCAGGGTTTTGTACATCTTATTTTGGTTTATGGGAATGTCGGGGACCCTGTCCCAACTTATCGACTATGTTCATGTTTCCATAGAGGGTTTGCAGACAGTACCATGTGTATACTTTTAGTTATGGCATGTTAGGCTACCATGACGGCCTTGTCGGTGCCCATATATCTGTGTAAATTATTTATGAGTTGGTTATGTGAGTTAAGTTCATATATATATATATATATATATATATATATATATATATATATATATATATAGCGATAAGGCCTATAATGGCCCATGACGAGTCTTATAGTAAAGAAGGATAAGGTACGTAGCGCTCGGTTGAGTAGGCACCGGGTGCCAGTCGTGGCCCTCCGGTTTGGGTCGTGAGTAACTAGGTATCAGAGCGGGTTTATCCTAGGGTTGTCTACAAGCCGTATCTAGTAGATTCTTGATTATGGGTGTGTTGTGCACTACACTTATAAATAGGAGGCTACAGTATATTTAGGATAGTTACTTTTCTTTATCTAGATTGTGCGATAGAACTGAGTCGTAAGTAATCACTCCTAATATTTACTTTATTTATGTTCTCAGTGATGCCTTTTACTACCAGATGACATGCATCAATAGGTAGTATGGGTCGGAAGGCTATGAAAGTGTTAAAAGGAGATATAAGTTACACTATGGAGTCAGACCCGTCGGAGATCATGGTTTCTAGTAAGGAGGGTCCTTCCGAGTATCTGTATGAGTCATTCGTTGATTAGTTTCAATTGCGCCAGCAATAGATGGTGTGAGATGAGTTCCAACCTCACCAAGGCCCTTATTTTCAATATCACGGATTGGCATAGCCGGGTTTCCCTCAGGCTCAAAACTATATCGGAGTATTTATGGACTCCAGCTTTTCTGAGGTGTCAGATAGCTCATAATCTTGGGAGTCCATCAATCAAGGTTCGTCTGTGTATGTTATGGGATATGCGGTGGAAGAGGAGAATAGTCGGGCCAAGAGGAGGAAGGTAGCTGATAAGGATATGACAATTCCGCTTCGAAGAGTGTCTGATCGAGGCTCTCATATAGGATCGAGGCAGGGCAGTTAGAGGTATATTAATCCCTCCATTGAAGTTTCTTACATTATGAACTCAGGAAGCAACTTATTATTTATTATACAGGAATAAATGTTATTCCAATAACAATAGACTTTTATTGTAAAATGTAAAGGAGGGACCAAAGTAGAAGTAATGGGACTACAACACTGCTCTAGTAGACTAATAAGATATGGGTTTTAGTTCAGTTTACAAAGGAGAATCTGGCAACAATTTTGTAAGTCTCTAAGAGTTAACATTCGAGGAAGAATATTTCTAAAAGGGTAAGGATGTTACATCCCGTACTTTTGTATGCTGGATTTGTAGTAAGTTAATGGACATAATTTTTGGGATGTTAAGTGGTTATGTTAAGTTTAAAAAGTGTTGAAGAAGTGTCGCAAGGATTAGAGGTCAACAAATCAAAGAGAATAAGTTTCATCAATGTAAATACCTCATGCTTTCGGGATATGGCTTGAGCTGCTCAACTTATGTAAGTAGACTCAAACCACGAAGAATTTTGGTCATATTCAAGTTTACAAATAAAGGGCACAATATATAAAAAGATGTAGTCCTGAAATGATGTAGGACTTAAAACTGTGATGATAGTGGTTGGGAATAATATTTGGTGTGTATGAGTGTGACGACTCGGACGGTCGTCTTAAGAATTAACGCTCTGATCCCCTATCAACTGCTTTCCCCGTGTTTATTTCTGCTATTTTGATTTGCCGGGATGTTCGATTTTGAGTTTCGAAGAGTTTGGGGACACTTAGTCCCTAAATGAGAGTTTATGTTCTAGAAATTTGGACCATAGTCGGAGCAATGTGAAGACGACCGATGGTTCTGTTAGCTCCGTGGGGTGATTTTGGGGTTAGGAGCTTGTTCGGATTGTGTTTTGGAGGTCCGTAGCTAATTTAGGCATGAAATGTCGAAAGTCAAAATTTTGAAGTTTCTGGTTCGATAGTGAGATTTTGATCCGAGGGTTGGCATGGAATTCCGGAAGTTGGAGTAGCTCCAAAGTGTTGAATGTGACGTGTGTACAAAATTTCAGGTCATTCGGACGAGGTTGAATAGACTTTTTGATCGAAAGCGTATTTTTAGAGTTTTAGAGTTCTTAGGTTTGAATCCGCGGTTAATTTGTTATTTCGATGTTATTTTAGGTGTTTTAAGGATTGGTATAAGTTTTGGCAATGGTATTAGACTTTTTGGTGCCTTTTGTTGAGGTCCCGAGATTATTTCGGATGGTTGACGGAAGGATTTTGGAGTTTGGAGTTGTATCTTTAGCTGGTTTTCTGTCATAACCACACCTACGAGTGTGGGACCACAGGTACGGAGCCACAAAAGCAGCATTTGGCATCGCAGAAGCGGAAAAGGCGAGGTTTAGCAGGAACCGCAGAAGCGGTAAGCGGTACCGCATCTACGGATGGGGAGTCGCAGGTGCGGAATCTGGCTGAGTTAGTGCTTGTCGCAGATGCGACCTTTGGTTTGCAAAAATGGGACCACAGATGCGGTCCCAGGGCCGCAGATGCGGAAATCACTGGGCAGAAACATATAAATACTTGCCTTCGCGAAATTTAGATATTTTTCACCATATTTCAAACGGGAAGAAGCTTGGGAAGCACTTTTCAAGAGGGATTTTCAGAGGAGTTCATTGGGGTAAGGTCTTTGGTCCCTAAACTCGTTATTGGAATGATTTGTATCAATTTAAGCATGAACAATTAAGGAAAATCAGTGGAAATTTATGGGTTAGGGCTTGACTAAGTAGAGGCCTTTGAGTGATGATTTGAGAGACCAATTGAGGTCCGATTTTGGTACTTTTGGTATGATTGAACTTGTGAGAGTGTGAAGATTCTGAAAATATAAATTTTACCTGATTCAGAGACGTGGGCCCAAGGGGTATTTTGGTTATTTTACCTAATTAAATGTATTAGCTTAGAATTTCATTGTAGAATCAGATACTTGAAGTGTTATTTACATTATACAATTGAATTGAATAGATTTGGGTCATTTGGAGTCGAGTACTCGTTGCAAGAGCATGATTTCGGATTGATTTAAACTGGTTCGAGGTAAGTGGCTCGTCTAACCTTGTGTGGGGGACCTTCCCCTTAGGATTTTGTGTATTTGGTATTTGAGATGCTTTGTACGTGAGGTGACGAGTGCGTACTTGTGATAAGTGTTGGAAATTTGATTTTTTATTATGTAATTACTAGTATGTTTCCATTCCTGTTTTTATTACTTGCACTATTAAGTCTGTTGTTAGCCTAGGAAAGCATGTCTAAGTGATTTAATTGTTGTATTTGCTCAAACTGTCTTACCTGAATTCCGTGAAGTATGCTAGGCTAGAATTACTTATTTGTCTTAATATGAAATTTGATATTTCTGAATATTTTTCCTGTTGCTGCTGTGTATTTACATTGGGACTACGAATGTGGGATTCCAGTAGCTCCCCCCGACTATTTACATTTGGGACAACGGAACGGGATTCCGGTTGATCCCCTTGCACAGTTATATGGAACTACGAGAATGCACCTGGTAGATTCTCCCAGTACTAGGTATTTATATTTGGGACTACGGAACGGGATTCCGGTAGATCCCCGCACACTATTAGTTGGACTACGGGACGGGATCCCGGGAGATCTATTAGATATGTATATTGGGACTACAAGACGGTATCCTAGGAGATCCCTGATTGTTATTTTGGTGTTGAGCCGTATTTTCGTTCTTTGTACCTTGCCTCTATAATAGTTATTGTTGTCCTTTATATCCTGTGTTACTTTTACTGCTGTACTTATTTATACTGTTCTGTTCTACACTATTGAACTTTTTATTTTATTTAACCTTGGTAGGGCCCTGACCTTCCTCATCGCTACCCGACAAAAAATAGGCTTGGCACTTACTGAGTACCGATGTGGTGTACTCATGCCCTTTCTGCGCATGATTTTCATGTGCAGATCTAGGTACTTCCACTCAGACTTGCCATCCTTGAGGCGAGGCAACCCTTCGGAGACTTCAAGGTATATTTGCCGCGTCCACAGACCTAGGAGTCTCTCTCCATTCTTTCTTGTAGTTACAACCCTTTTGTATTTACTTTGTTTAGACTATTCTGGAGTTAGAGCACTATATAATATCCTTAACTTGTGATTCATGGGTTTCCTGATATTGGAAAAATGTATCGGTTTTAAGAGTTAATATTGTATATGTTGAGCGACACTTTTAAACAATGTTTATTTACTCAATTTCTATTTTAAATTATTTCCTTCCGTAAATTCGGTTTATCTTCCGCAATTTAGGCTTACCTAGTCGTAGAGACTAGGTGCCATCACGATGGTTCATGAAGGGCAAACTGGGATCGTGACAAGTTGGTATCAGAGCTCTAGGTTCATAGGAGTCATGAATTACAAGCCGGTTTACTAAAGTCTCGCTGATCGGTACGGAGACATCTGTACTTATCAATGAGAGGCTATGTAACTGTTAGGAAAATTCCACTTTATTTGATTTCCTTGTCGTGCGAGATTTTGATATCACAATTCTAAACTTCTGTCTTCTATTCTCTCACAAATGGTAAGGACACACGCTACCCAAGATGATCAGTCACCCGCGCCCCCTACTGCAACCGTCAAAGATCGGGGTCGGGGTAGAGGCTGAGGACGCGCAAGTGGTGCAGCCAGAGCACCTGTACGAGCTGTCGTCGAGGTACCACCAGCAGTTCTAACTGGAGTCCAGGCACCTGATACGCCTACTGCTACTACTACTCCAGCACTTCATGAGACTCTGGCATAATTCATGAGCATGTACGCCACTTTGGCTCAGGCAGGGTTGCTTCCCCTTGCTACAGCTACATCTCAGGCTGGGGGAAGAGCATAGACTCCTACCGTCCGTAATCTTGAGCAGCGAGTGCTTGTTGAGCAGGTCCCTAAGATTATTCCTGTACAGCCTGTAGTCCGAGATCTGCCCGAGGACAGGGCAGCGACTTCCGAGGATGAGCAACTGAGGCTTGATAGGTTCAAGAAGTACAAACCTCCTGTATTCTGCGGTCTAGCATCAGATGATGCTTTGGGATTTCTAGATGAGTGTTACCGTATTCTCCGTACCATGGGTATATCAGGATCAAGCGGGGTTTCTTTCACTAATTTCTAGCTTCAAGGAGCCGCTGATGAGTGGTGGCGCGCCTATGAGTTAGACAGTCCGGATGAGGCTGCTTCACTGGCTTGGACTCAGTTTTTAGATTTATTCCTGAGAGAGTATGTTCCTTAGAGCCTCGGGGACGCATGGCGCACAGAGTTTAGGCATTTATGCCAGGGTGCTATGACTATCTCTGAGTATGTTGTCCGTTACACTAGTTTGGCTAGGCATGCACCAGCCTTGGTTTCTACTGTTCGCGAGAGGGTTCGCCGGTTTATTGAGGACCTTATTCCCAGCATCAAGTCTAGCATGGCTCATGAGTTGGAGATGGATATATCTTATCAGCAGGTGGTGAGCATTGATAGGAGGATTGAGGGTATGCATACTAGGGAGAGAGAGGAGAGGGAGGCCAAGAGGTCTCGAGAGGGGCCATTATTTTGGTGTCTGTGCCCCAGCTGCAGGTCGTCATGGTAGGGGTTATATGAGTCACCCTATTAATTTAGCTCTTCCAGTAGCCAGTGGTATTCCAGCTCCTCCTAGGCCTCAGGAGCCTTATTACGCACCTCTGGTATCTAGTGCGCCTCTAGCGCGGGGTGCTTTCAAAGGTCACTCTAGTAGACCTAGCTCGAGCCAGTCACAGCCACCACATCCTTCCAGAGCTTGTTTTGAGTGTGGTGACACATGACATATAGTGAGGGATTTCCCCAGACTTGGGAGGGGTGCACCTCCATAGAGTTTTTAGCCATAGTGTGCCCCGTAGAGTTCTCAGGCTATGGTTATAGCTCCAGTTGCTACCCCACCTACTCAGCCAGCCAGAGGTGGAGGTCAGGGAAATAGAGGTCGCCCTAGAGGGGGAGGCAAGGTCGGATACTATGCCCTTCCTGCCCGTACCGAGGTTGTTGCCTCCAATTCTATCATCACAGTTATTATACTGGTTTGTCATAGAGATGCATTGGTTCTATTCGATCCAGGATCCACTTACTCTTATGTGTCTTCTTATTTTGCGCCGCATTTGGGTGTTCCTTGGGGTTCTTTGAGTTCTTCTGTTTATGTTTCTACTCCTGTGGGAGATGCTCTTATTATGGACCATATTTATCGGTCGTGTTTGGTTGCTCTTAGTGGTTTTGAGACTAGAGCCGATTTATTTTTGCTCAGCATGGTAGATTTTGATATTATCTTGGGCATGGACTGGTTGTCGCCCCATTATGCTATTTTTGATTGTCATGCCAAAACCGTGACACTGGCTATGCCAGGTGTACCGCGTGTTGAGTTGAGGGGTACTTTAGATCACACTCCCAGTAGAGTTATTTCTTTTCTTAAAGCTCAACGTATGGTTGAGAAGGGGTGTGACGCATATTTAGCTTATGTGAGAGATGTCAGTATTGATACCCCTTCAGTTGATTCAGTCTCAGTAGTACGGGATTTTTTCCCGATGTGTTTCCAGCTGATCTTCCGGGCATGCCGCCAGATAGAGATATTGATTTTGGCATTGATCTATTGCTGGGCACTCAGCCCATATCTATTCCTCCGTATCATATGTCTTCTCCTGAATTGAAGGAGCTGAAGGATCAGTTACAACAATTGCTTGATAATGGTTTTATTCAGCCTAGTGTATCACTTTTGGGGGCTCTTGTCTTGTTTGTGAAGAAAAAGGATGGTTCTATGCGTATGTGTATTGATTATCGCCAGTTGAACAATGTTACAGTGAAGAATCGTTATCCTTTGACTCGTATTGATGATCTGTTTGACCAACTTCAGTGCACACGGGTGTTTTCTAAGATTGACTTGCGCTCAGTTTACCATCATTTGAAAATTCGGGAGTCAGATATCCCGAAGACTGCTTTTAGGACTCGGTATGGTCATTACGAGTTCCTTGTTATGTCATTTGGGCTTACCAATGCCCCAGCAGCCTTTATGCATTTGATGCACAGTATGTTCCAGCCATATCTTGACTCATTCGTCATGTCTTTATTGATGATATTCTGGTGTATTTCCAGAGTCGGGAAGATCATGAGCAGCACCTGAGGACAGTGCTCCAGACCTTGAGAGAAAAGAAGTTATATGCTAAGTTCTCAAAATTTGAGTTTTGGTTGGATTCTGTGGCATTCTTAGGCCACGTGGTGTCGAGTGAGGGAGGTCATGCAGAGTTGGCCCAGACCATCCTCAGCTATATAGATTCGTAGTTTTCTTGGCTTAGCGGGTTATTACCGATGTTTCGTTGAGGGGTTTTCATCGATTGTAGCCCCTATGACCAGACTGACCCAGAAAATTGCTCTGTTCCAGTGGACGGAAGAGTGTGAGGCGATCTTTTAGAAGCTCAAGATAGCTTTGACTACAGCCCCAATTTTGATATTGCATACAGGTTCGAGGTCTTATATGGTTTATTGTGATGCCTCGAGGATTGGCCTTGGAGCGGTGTTGATGCAGGATGTTAGGGTAATTGCCTACGCGTCCAGACAGTTAAAGGTACACAAGAAGAATTATCTGGTCCATGACCTTGAGTTAGCTGCCATTGTTCACGCCCTGAAGATCTGGTGTCATTATTTGTATGGTGTTCCCTGTGAGATTTATATTGACCATCGAAGCTTGCATCACCTGTTAAAGCAAAAGGATCTAAATTTGTGCCAGAGGAGGTGGTTAGAGTTACTGAAGGACTATGATATCACTATCCTGTATCACTCGGGCAAGGCCAATGTGGTGGCCGATGCTTTGAGTCACCGGGCAGAGAGTTTGGGGAGTTCGGTTTGTTTACAGCATCGGAGAGACCTATGGTGATGGATGTTCAGGCATTAGCCAGCCAGTTTGTGAGATTGGATCTTTCGGAGCCCAGTCGGGTTCTAGCTTGCGTGGTTTCTCGGTCTTCCTTATTTGATCGTATCAGGGAGCGTCAATATGATAACCCTCATTTGCTTGTCCTTAAGGACAAGGTTCTACATGGTGATGCCAGAGATGTGACTATTAGTGATGACGGAGTATTGAGGATTCAGGGTCGAATTTGTGTACCTAATGTTGATGGGCTTTGAGAGTTGATTCTAGAGGAGGCCCATAGCTCGCGGTATTTCATCCATCTGGGTGTCGCGAAGATGTATCAGGATTTGGGACTGTACTATTGGTGGAGGCGAATGAAGAAAGATATAGTTGGATTTGTAGCTCGGTGCCTCAACTATCAGCAGATGAAGTATGAGCAATAGAGACCGAGTGGATTGCTTCAGCAGATAGAGATTCCGGAGTGGAAGTGGGAGCAGATCACCATGAACTTTGTAGTCCAGTCCAGACAAAAGAGTTACGCGGACCGGAAGGTTCGTGATGTTTCCTGTATAGTTGGAGATTGGGTTCTGCTTCGGGTTTCGCCTATGAAGGGCGTTATGAGATTCGGGAAGAAAGGAAAGTTGAGTTTGAGGTTTATTGGTCCTTTTGAGATATTGCGGCGTGTTGGGGAGGTTTCTTATGAGCTTTCCTTACCTCCCAACTTGGTAGAAGTTCACCCGGTATTTCATATTTCGATGCTCCGGAGGTATCACGGTTATTCGTCGCACATATTGGATTTCAGTTCAGTCTAGTTAGACAAGAATCTATCCTATGTTGCAGAGCTAGTGGAAATATTGGACAGGCAGGTTAGGAAGCTGAGGTCAAAGAACATTGCATCAGTAGAGGTTCAGTGGCGAGGTCAGCCGGTCGAGGAGGAGACCTGGGAGACCGAGCAAGATATGCGCAGCTGTTACCCTTATCTTTTCACTACTTCAGGTATGTCTCTATGCTCATGCGAGGACGAACGAATGTTTAAGTGTAAGAGGATGTGACAACCCGGCCGATCATCTTAAGAATTAACACCCCGATCCCCTATCAACTGCTTTCCTCGTGTTTATTTCTGCTATTTTGATTTGCTGGGATGTTCGATTTTGAGTTTCAGAGAGTTTTGGGACACTTAGTCCCAAAATAAGAGCTTAAGTTCTAGAAATTTGGACCGTAGTCAGAGCAGTATGAAGACGGCATCATAATAGAATTCTGATGGTTCCGTTAGCTCCGTGGGGTGATTTCGGGATTAGGAGTGTGTTCAGATTGTGTTTTGGAGGTCCGTAGCTAATTTAGGCTTAAAATGCCGAAGTTAATTCATTGTTTTGATGTTGTTTTAGGTGTTTTAAGGATTGGTATAAGTTTGGACAGTGGTGTTAGGCTTGTTGGTGCCTTTGGTTGAGGTCATGGGGGCCTTGGGATGATTTCAGATGGTTAACGGAAGGATTTTGGAATTTGGAGTTGCAGCTTCAACTGGTTTTTTGTCATAACCACACCTACGAGTGTGGGACCATAGGTGCGGAGGTGCAGAAGCAGCATTTGGCATCATAGAAGCAGAAAAGGGGAGGTTCAGCAGGAACCGCAGAAGCAGTAGAATTTCTGCATGAGTGGTATCGCATCTACGGATGGGGAGTCCCAGGTGCGGAATCTGGCTGAGTTAGTAATTTTTACAGATGCGACCTTTGGTCTGCAAAAGCGGGACCGCATCTATGCGGAAATCGCTTGGTAGAAACAAATAAATACTTGCCTTCGCGAAATTTAGCTATTTTTCACCATATTTCAAATGGGAAGAAGCTTGGGAAGCACTTTTCAAGAGGGATTTTTAGAGGAGTTCATTGAGTTAAGGTCTTTGGTCCCTAAACTCGTTATTGGAATAATTTTTATCAATTTAAGCATGAAATATTAAGGAAAATCAGTGGTAATTTGTGGGTTAGGGCTTGATTAAGTAGAGGCCTTTGAGTGATGATTTGAGAGACCAATTGAGGTCCGATTTTGGTACTCTTAGTATGACTGAACTCGTGAGAGAGTGAGGACTCTGGAAATGTAAATTTTACATGATTCCGAGATGTGGGCTCGAGAGGCATTTTGGTCATTTTACCTAGTTTCGCGTATTAGCTTAGAATTGTTTTTGTAAAATCAGTTATTTAAAGTGTTATTTACATTATGCAATTGAATTGAATAGATTTGGGCCATTTGGAGTCGAGTACTCGTGGAAAGAGCGTGGTTTCGAATTGATTTGAGCTGGTTTGAGGTAAGTGACTTGCCTAACATTGTGTGTGGGACCTTCCTCTTAGGATTTGGTATATTTGGTAATTATGATGCCTTGTACGTGAGGTGAGAGTGCGTACTTGTGCTAATTGTTCGAAATTCGGTTTTTCATTAAGTAATTATTAGTATGTTTCCTTTCCTATTTTTATTACTTGCACTATTAAGCAAGTTGTTAGCTTAGGAAAGCATGTCTAAGTGATTTAATTGTTGTATTTGCTCAAACTGTCTTACCCGAATTCTGTGCAGCATGCTATGCTAGAATTACTTGTTTGCCTTAATATGAAATTTGATATTTCTGAATATTTTTCCTGTTGCTGCTGTGTATTTACATTGGGACTACGGATGTGGGATTTTGGTAGCTCCCTCCCCAATCTATTTACATTTGGGACTACGGAACGGGATTCCGGTAGATCCCCCTGCATAGTTATATGGAACTACGGGAATGCACCCGATAGATTCCCCTAGTACTGGGTATTTACATTTGGGGCTATGGAACGGGATTTCGGTAGATCCCCGCGCACTATGAGTTGGACTACGGGACTGGATCCCAGGAGATCCATTAGATATGTATACTGGGATTACAGGATGGTATCCTGGGAGATCCTCGGTTGTTATCTTTGTGTTGAGTTGTATCACTTTCTGTGTTTCCTCTGTCTCTGTAGTAGTTGTTGTTGTCCTTTATATCCTGTTTTACCTTTATTGTTGAACTTACTTATACTATTTTGTTCTACACTGTTGAACCTTATATTTTATTTAACCTCAGTAGGGCCCTGACCTTCCTCGTCACTATCCGACCAAGGTTAGGCTTGGCACTTACTGAGTACCGGTGTGGTGTACTCATGCCATTTCTGCGCATGTTTTTCATGTGCAGATCCAGGTACTTCGACTCAGACTTACTATCCTTGAGGCGAGGCGACCCTTCGGGGACTTCGAGGTATGTTTGTTGCATCTGCAGACCTAGGAATCTTTCTCCATTCTCTCTTGTAGTTACATTCCTTCTGTATTTACTTTGTTTAGACTATTCTAGAGTTAGAGCACTATGTAGTATCCTTAGCTTGTGATTCATGGGTTTTCGGGTTTTGGGAAAATGTATCGGTTTTAAGAGTTAATATTGTGTATGCTGAGCGGTACTTTTAAACGCTGTTTATTTACTCTATTTCTGTTTTAAATAGTTTTCTTCCGCAAATTTGGTTTATCTTCCGCAATTTAGGTTTACCTAGTCATAGATACTAGGTGTCGTCCCGATGGTTCACGGAGGGCGAATTGGGGTCGTGACAATGAGGAAACTATGGACTAGAATTATACTACATGATAGTGAATATGATTTTATAAAGTGTGTATACGATAATCATTATTTAAGTGAATTGAGATAAAGAAATTAATTATGTGTATAATTGGATAAATGAGAAATTATAGTGGAAGACAAAAAAAATTGAATTATTGAATAAATGGTGTAGTGGATAACATTCCACATGTCACATAGTGGCAACAACATTAGTGACTAATCTACATCCATAAGTGGTGGTGGCATTATTACACTCAATGTCTCAAGAGAGAAGCAAAGGAGGACATGTGTAAATGGAAAGATGTTATAATTATATTTCTTGTTTCACTTGATTTGAGAATGAAATTGAAGAATAGATAGGTTCAACATAGTTAAGCAGCAAGAAAGATTAATTTCAGAGGATTTTCAGTAACATGAGCTCTAAATTTCATGAAAGCAAAGTATAATCTTTCTCAAGGACATCATACGAATTTTTCCTACTTCGATCTCACCGTTACATATTTTTTTGCGATTAACGTGTGTTGGAAGGATTGTCATGAAAATTGGATCAGGTGTTTTAAGGCTAACCCTTTCTTCTTCTGGCATGATTCAAGCAACGAAGCATAAACGTAATGTTATTCCTAAAATGATTCTACACTTTGAAGTTAAGGATGTCTATATTATTCATTCCTATAAAATGATAGTCATAGCATGTTTAAATATGTTCCTAAGTCTCTATTGAGGCATTCAATAAAGATGTTAATGTTTATAATGTAGTGTTATATGCATCTTCATTTACCACTGAGCTATGGCCGGTTGGGCAGTCATGTATATTTATTTACCACCGAGCTACAGCCGGTTGGGCAGTCATTCATTTTCATTTACCACCGAGCTACGACCAGTTGGGTAATCATGCACCTACATTTACCGCCGAGCTACAGACGGTTGGGCAATCCTACATCTTCATTTACCATCAAGCAATGGCCAGTCGGGAAGTAATGCATTTACTACCGAGCTATGGTCGGTCGGACAATCATCCATTTACCACCATCCTACGGTCGGTCGAGCAATCATGCCTTTAATACCATGCGATGGCCGGTCGGGCAATCACGCATTTACCACCGCGCTACGACTGATCGGGAAGTTACCACTGATTAATTGGGCAGTTAATATCATGACGATGATATAGTCAAGATTATGGAATTATATATATACACACACACACGTGTTATGGCCCTTAGCGGCAAGTTATATTACAGGTTGACTCTTATCCCTCTCAATGATAGTATCTTATTGTTATGATTTATTCATGCCTTAAATACTCGGTACATTCTTCGTACTTACGTCCCTTTGTCGGGGGATGTAGTATTTCATGAGGTGTAGATAGACGAGACAAGGATCCTCCAATGTAGGCTGCATCTAGATATCAGCTTTTGGTTTGTGAGCTCCACTTCTACCTGGAGTATTGCCGATTCAGGGTTTTGTTTATCTTATTTTGGTTTAAGGGAATGCCGAGGGCCCTGTCCTGACTTATCAACTATGTTCATGTTTCCATACAGGCTTTATAGACAGTATCTTGTGTATAGTTTTAGTTATGGCATGTTAGGCTAGCATGACGGCCTTTCCGGTCCCCATATCTGTGTAAATTATTTATGAGTTGGTTATGGGAATTAAGTTTTAATGTCGTTACTTTTATATATATGTATATCGATGTGGCCTATAATGGCCCATGACGAGTCACATAGTAAAGAAGGATAAGGTACGCGGCGCTCGGTTTGAGTAGGCACATGTCACACGTCATATATATATATTCACAAACACACATAATTGTTTCCAATAGAGTCATAACCAGCATTTACATACACATCAGACACTAATCTACAAGCCTCAAAGAAATCCATAATATGTAAATTGGTCGGGAAAAAACCCCACCGTACCCAAAATAATTTATACATATACTTTGGTACCTATCAACTTCTGCACAGCTACTCCAGAGAAGTGAAGTGCGGCAATCAATAGCTGAAACATGCACCTTATGGGAAGGGACGTGAGTGGGTCTAACTGTACGAATGGGCATGAACACAGTGCCCACATGCAAGCAGCGTCAGTACAAAAAATGTACTGAATATGTAAGGTGGATAATGTAGGTAAACCAAAGACATAAAATAATAGATATAAGTACATATATTTCGACATGAATATCGAAAACAAACCACATGGGGCGTACACAATGGGATCCATGAACTATAAGTGTATGCATGTTTTGTAAATGTCAAGCCATACATTAAATATAATATAGTAATGTTCCACCACTCTTGGGGCGTACCATCTCATCTCATGTTCAACCACTCTTTGGGGCACAATACCGTACCCGATCCCAAAGAGGACTCGGTAAAGTCTCATGTCTTTATTAGTTTGTACACTGCTTCAGGAGGTCTCGGCCATACATGGTCTCAACAGAACTCGTCATAATTGGCCTCAAGAGGACTCAATCGAACCTGGCCTCAAGAGGTCTAGGTCTTACGGTCTCAACAGAACTCGATGTGACCGGTGTCAAAAAGACTTGGTAGTGTTTCATTTTATATCATTCCATCCCCGGCCTCGTAGAGGACTCAGTCGTACCCCACCTCAAAGGGCTCAGTTATGTCTCATATCATACCTAACTCATCAGTGGTTGCACAATACGTATCATACCCGGCCGACTATAGCGCGGTCTTTAAAGTAAAATAGATACACCCACAGCGTGCACGCGCGCACACACACATACATACATATATATATATATATATATATATATATACATATATATATATATATATAAGTGCAATGCAAGATCTATTTCAAGAGATGTCAAGGTTAGACTTAAAATGAATCAAATTTTCCGACCTCAAATTTCCATCTGGGAACATCTCATACGTGAAAGAAAATTCCACTAGCAAAGAATGCACAAGAATATAAAAAACAACATCAAGAAAGTATTAGAATAGTTCAAGCTTAAAACATAAGGATCATTTATAAAGAAACGCTTATATTGTCATGCTAAGAAAGAAGGCTGCCTTACAGACTGTTTTGAAGAACTAACTCCGTTTTCTGGGTTCTTACACTTTTATAATGATTATCTTCACCTCCGTGGAATCTCCAAAATTAGTACAACAAGAAGACATGTGATACAGTGATAATCACGAGATTTTTTACATTAAACTTCGCTATATTCGCCTTTGATTTAGCCTTAAATCGTTTGAGAGTCCTTGGAGAATTTAGGAGCATTTTTGGAAAAATACTTAAAGTTAATAAGATTGCATAGAATGAAAGAGAGAGAAGTTGCGCTACTTCTTATACCAGATTCTCGAAATTCCACTGCCCTAAGTGCAAAACGGGTCACCCCACATCGTCCAATGCGCACGGTGGGGCAGCTGGTGCAATTCTAGTGAAGTGTAATCACGCCTTTGTTTCCCTAATGCGTTGCTGACTGATATATTGCACTAAAAGACACATTAATCTTCAACTTTATGTGCAGGGGAAAAGTGTGGGACTTAGGAGATTATCTGACTTGGGATTATTCTGTTTCCTTTTTACAATGGGTATTTTGTTAAGGTTGAATAATCTGCTTTAGGGTTTTGTTTGTTATGGTGTTTTTATGCCTAGCAAGCATGTTAGGCGCCATATCGTTACACCTGAGCTGGCCCTACCATCTCAAGCTGAACTGGAGTCTCGCCATTTAGAGATGTTTGAGGCTCAACTGACACTGCTCTAGCACAAGCGTGAGTAACTGGGGTTTCGTTACACGTGCTCTAGGCTGGTCTTTATCTTTGCTCTTTCCCCGGCCTCTACCTCAGGCAGTGGTTACAACATGGGGCTCTGGCTCCTGATCCGCTGCGGCTAAAGTGCGTGTCCTCATGATTTGTGAGAGAATAGAGAGAAAAGATACAAACTTTAGGATATAACAAAGTTACATGATAGAGCAAGAAAGAAAGAAAAGTTTCCTAAAAACCTTATAGCCTCTCAGAGATAAGTATAAACATCTCATTAACGATCCTCAAGACTCTACCAAGCCTACACATGACTCATGAAATCTATGTAACCTAGGGATCTAATACCAACTTATTACGGCCCAAAATGCAAAGTAAGGAGTGGTGATTGAGCCTTTTCAAGCAAGACAAAACTTCACAATAATGAAACAAGTGAGACTAACATATTGCCGCATAATATCATATATATATATATATATGAGAGTAAAAGCTTTTTAATACATAACAATTCTAAAACCAAAACAACTATCAAAAATGCCTCCCAAAATCGGTGTCACAAAGTGCATGAGCTTTAAATACTGCTAATACAAAGTCAAAAAGGAATATAATATTGTCTTATACAAATAATCAGTAATAGAAATAATGAAAAAATTACTCCAAGTCTTTCGGACGAGATTGCAGCACTATCTCAAGGCTTCTAACTAGTAACAGCTAAGCAACTCTGGGTAATCAGCTAGTACTAATACCTGAATATGCATAAGAAGTGCAAAAGTGTGATAGGAGTACAACTGACCCAATTTACTCAGTAAGTATCGAGCCTAATCTCGATGAGTAATGACGACGGTATAACAAGACACTTACTATATAAACCAGTACATTTAATAAGCAATATAAATAGCAAGAAAAATAATAATAATAATAACATGAATATAGGTAGAAACTGGGAAAAGGATTCAATAAAAGGAGTAATATCACATTTCTCGAATAAAACAACCAAAATCTTTATCAACGGCTCAAACCAACGGGGATGAATCGTTATCTTTAAATATATAACTAAACCCACAAAGGAGGAAAATATCACAAACCAACACAAAAATTCATAACATATATGTTGTGACACATAATTCGATCCAACACAAAAACTATTATGGTGGCAAACTGATCCCATGGTCATACTGGTGAAATGAGCAACCTAGTTCTATCATAACAATGTTGTAGTGACAAACCTATCCAACATATCAATTCATATGAAAATACACAAAAAACAACCAAGCATAGAATATTCGATAAGATAGCTAAAAGAGGACGAATACGCATAATTTATTTAGGAAAAATAAACACAAACATGGTGTGATAGGTAATCCAATATCCAAGAACTAGTTTCACACATATATCATAACAAGGACTCAAACAAGTCATTGACACGTAAACAATCAAGTAGTCACACAATTCAATGTAACATAAGAGAATAAGTAATGAAATGAGTGAAGGCATGAGATAAGTAAAGGAATGAACTAGTAAAGGAATGAATTAAACTAGTTCTACCTGCATGTTTTAACATGTGATAATGCATATATACTCATTACCTTGCATATACGTCACCCCCAACATATTTAGCACATAGCAAATAAGCATTTACAACCTAATTCCCTTAAGTCAAGGTTAACCATAATACTTACCTCTTTCAGAACAAAATACAATCCACAACCGATTTTCCTTTCAGATAAAGCATCCAAACAACTCGAATCTAATCAAATAATACTCAAATATGTCAAAATAAGCTTAAGCAACCCTCCTAATATTAAAAGGGTTCAATCTTTAACATATTTGAAAAAGTCAACAACAAAATCAACATTGGCACACTTTGTCAATATTCAAAATCATGACCAAATTACAATTACCTATTCATCCTCATGTCCAAATTTGTGATTAGCTTCGAGATCCGACCTCAAATCGAGGTCTAAATCTCTAAAATACACAATCTTAGATTACTAGCAAAAAATCCTATTTCTACTTTTTAAAATCCTTTATTTAGGGATGAATTCTATGGAAAATACTAAAAATAAACCAAAACTAATTTAAAGTCACTAACCTATAAAGTTGGGAAGAAAATCCTCTCAATAATCGCCTCCTTACGTAGTCTAGGTCTAAAAATGTGGAAAAATGAGTAATCCCAAAATTTCTTATTTATCCTAGATGTAGATATCATAATTGTGAATTACTGTTCGCAATTACACAACTTGCAAATGTGAACCAGTGGTTGCAATTGCGAACAAACTCCCTAGTGGCTAAAGTCGCAATTGCGACATTGACTTTCCAATCGCAAGCACTGCAAATGCGAACCAATTGCGAAGATGGAATCCCCCTCTAGACCTTGAAAATGCGAGTTATCAATCACAAGTAAGAACCTTGCATTTGCGAGTAGCTCATCGCAAATGTGATGACTGTAGCACCAGCAACTGCAAGACTTAAAAACCATTCTGAAACTTATTTGAAACTCCCCCTAGCCCTTCAGGCCCCATTTGAATCATTCTTCAAAGCACAAAATAGCAAAATTATATCTACACTGAAGAATCAAGCATCAAAACTTGCGAATTTCAATGTCCATGAACTCAAATTTCTAATTGTTAACCACAAGAGCCAAAATAATCTCGGGTCACTCGGGACCCATACCAAACATAAGTAAAAGTCCAAAATTATCATATGAACCTGCCGAAATTATAACAACCTAGCTGGTTTTTTGAGCATTTTAGCCCTGATCCCCTATTTATTGTTTCCCCTATGTTGAATTATGGTTATGTGACTTGCCAGGGGTGTTTGGTCTTGGTTTCGGGTGAAATTTGGAGTGAAATGGGAAACATAGTCCCAAAGTTGGAGTTTTAAATTGTAAGAGTTGACCGAAGTTTAAATTTTATGTAGGCGACTCTAGAATAGAGTTTTAATAGTTCCAATAGCTCCATATGGTAATTTTGGACTTAGAAGTGTGTCCAGATGTTGATTTGGAGGTTCGTAGGTCGTTTCGTCTTAAAATTGGTGAAATTTAGAAAGTTGAAGGTTTGGGAGGTTGAAAAGTTTGACCGGGAGTTGACTTTATTGATATCAAGGTCAGATTTTAAATTTCGGAAGTTGGAATAGGTATGTCATATCATTTATGACTTGTGTGCAAAATTAAAAGTCAATTGGAGTTATTTTAGTATGAATCGACATTAGTTTTTAAAATCGGAAGTTCATGTTTTCAATAGGCTTGAATTGGGTTGAAATTTGTAGAATCGATGTTGCTTGATATGATTTTTGACCTCGAGTTGGTCCTTAATATTTTGGAACTTGTTGGTATATTCAGACGGGTCTCGGGGGCCCCGGGTGCAATTCGGATTGAATCTGGCTTAAATCTGGATTTGTGTGATTGCTAAAGCTGGGTTGTATCTAGCGCAATCACACCTGTGCACCTTGGGCTGCAGGTGCGGTACCAAAAAAGCGGTGCTCGAGCCACAGAAGCGGATTTTGGCATGCCCAGATGGGATCGCAGAAGAGAACAACGTCCGCAGAAGCCTTTTCTCCGCAGAAGCGCGTTTTGTCTGCAGAAGCGAAAAGTCATGATTTAAGTGGGAAATGCACCTGCGATGGTTTTTCTGTAGGTGTGGCATCACTAATGCAACATCTTTCCTACAGAAGCGAGATCCCTGGGCAGAAATAGGGAATTTTTGAGGGGTTGGTATCATTTTTATTTTTGGACCTTGAGAGTTGGGGTTGTGGCGATTTTTTGAGAGTTTTTCAAGGAAATCATTGAGGTAAGAAATTCTAACTCGGTTTTGGATATATTACATAAATCTATTATTGTTTTCATTATATAATTAGTGTTCTGAGTTGGAAATTTGAAAAAGAATTTGTGAAACTCCTCAGGCTAAATTTTGGGGATTTGAAACGTAATTTGAGGTCAGATTTGATAATTCTTGTATGGTTGGACTCGTTATCGGATGGGTGTTCAGATTTTGTAATTTTGTTTGGGTTTCAAGGTGCGGTCCCAAGTAGACTTTTTATTTCTTTGCAAAGATCATAATTTTATTGTTCGAAATAGTTTCCTATAGTTTGTATTTATGGTATGAAGTTGTTTTAGCTAGATTTGAGTCGTTAGGAGTTGGATAATCGAGGAAAAGTCTTACTAATGGATTGAGTTAGCTTGTTTGAGGTAAGTGTATTGCCTAACTTTGTGTAGGGGAATGACCCCTTAGGATTAGTGTTGTTTTGTGATAATTGTGATGTGTGGAAGCCTTGTACGCAAGGTGACGAGTGTGTACACCGGTGATATTTGACTTTTTTAGCTATGTAGATTCCTTTCATGCCTTAATTGAGTTACCTTTACATGTTATATTCTTCATCATTATTCTATATTCATGCTATATTTGCCTTATCGCCTCCTTCTTAATTCCTCTACATGTTTAGTTAAAGTTCTTGTTTCCTTATTTCATATTCATTGTTAAACCGTTGAACTCCTTACTGGAAGTTGTCATTATTGAAATATCTTGTTGTTGAAATTGATATTGAGTTACAAAATCTGGGATGCACATTGAGGCAAAGTGTTAATTTATGAAATACTATTCTTGTTGAGTTATTCAATTCCGATTGTTATTGTTGAGACTCTTGTGTACATTGTGAGCCATGGGCTATTTATTGCGAAAACACAGTTATTGTTGATTTCTTTAGTAAGTTGTGATATTGGGCACTCAAGGTGCGATTTTTAATATGTTGTGATATTGTTACATATGCAGTGGTATAAGATTTTGGGGTTGAAACACATGTGGTGAGATAAGGTAGGCTTGATACGCGTGTTGCTAGTAGGGGAACTACTTGAAGCCACATGGTGTGATAAGGTGGGCTAAAACGTGGGATGTTATTTCGGGAAAAATAATTTTTCAAAACTAAATGCAAGTCTCCCGGCATAATATAAGGAAAGATTGTGAAATGATTTATGATTTGAGACTACGAGGCTGTACCTCGGTAGTGCTCTTGTTTATACGTTTTTATTACTCTATTTGTGTTTTATTGCTTGTTTTCGTGATGAATTATTTGTCTTGTTCAGTATAGTCAATATTAATATACTTTTTACTTGTTTCATTTCCATTGTTATTATTAGTACACTGTTATATACCTGTTCAGTTTCTTATTTATTCTAGTAGGGCCTTGACCTGAACACGTCACTACTCTACAGAGGTTAAGCTTGGCACTTAGTGGGTACAGTTGTGGTGTACTCATGCTATGCTTCTGCACATCTTTTTGTGCAGATCCAAGTACATCCTACCAGTCCAGGCACTAGCGAGAGCTCAGCTTTGGAGACTTCAAGGTATACATGCCGGCGTCCGCAAGCCTCGGAGTCCCCCTCTAACTAGATTACTTTATTTCCTTATTATTTTTTTTATACTGATGTATAGGGATATTCAGTACCACTTTATAAAGCTTGTGACTTGTATTCGCCGTGTTTTGGGAAGTTGTATATGCTGAGTTGTAGAGTTTATTTTATATTAGTTGCTGAGTTATTGAGACTTTAATTATTATTTAATTTATTTCTGTATGAATGTTAGGCTTACCTAGTCTTAGAAACTAGGTACCATCATGACATCCTACGGAGGAAAATTAGGACCGTAACAGAAATCGTCAAAATACTGATATGAGTACGGTTACCTAAAGTATTAGTCGTGGTCAACTCAAACAATATCAAAGCTCTAAAATCAAGATTTATTTTGTTTACCGTGAAAATGGTAACAATAATTGAATTTGTAAATGGGATTCTAAAAATACATGATCTATTTTTATGCTATTTGTAGAGCAGATGATACTAAGAATATGAAGTTTGACGATAAAATACAAGCTAAAACAGAGCAGTGATCTAACCAAGGGGCCTGCTGCCCTGACTTCAAAATGGTCGATGGAGGACCTTGAGGTCGATATCTGGGCTTGATCTCAAACTATCGGGGGTAGTCGGGAATGGGATAACAGTTGAGCTATGATTGAACAAGGCTCTTTAGGGCCAACACCAAGCAATAAATGAAGAACAAGCGAGAGAATAGTAAATGCTAGAGCGACCTTTAGCTAATAAGGACGAGCAAGTTAGAGAGAAGAAAGAGAGAGAGAGATGTTATTGATCTTGCGGAGAAATAGTTGGAGCAACATCAGCCCCTTACAAAGTAGTGTGTGTTCCCTTTATATAGGAGGGGAACCCGGCTATAGTACAACATGTATTAATTATAAAGCATGGAGATGGGACGACGAGATGCGATGCTTCGGCATAGGCTTTGGATAGGCTAGCTCTATCAGATTTTAGCTGTGTGCCTTGGGAGCTTCCCCTTTGCTCTAGCCTCGACCTCTATCTTCTTTGAGTCGGGCCCCGACGATTCCCGAGGGAGGGGACTCGGTCGCGGCTCTATGTCCTTGGGGTCTCGAGGCATTCTTCCAAAGTGGCTTGATAGCGAGGAATTATGTCCTCTAATTTTTTCACATACAGATAGTGTCCGCGTTTCCCAGAACGTAGTGATGGGAAATGATTCTGACACCTGACTTCATAAGCTTCTTACGGCGACGTCATACCAATGATGCAACATATGGCACGAGCTTTTGTGGCAATCGGGGTGTCCCAGGGATTTGTGCATTTTGACATCATTTAATGCATTATCTATTCCCGTCCTCCAAGGTGAATGTACCGCCGCCGATTCGGTTATTCAAGAATGCAGTAATTATACTCGCTGGTCAATATTCCAAAGCCTCGATGACCGTGTCGTTACCCCCTATAAATGGGGGTGCCTTGGCGTTGTTATTTCTATCTTAGTACCTTCATTGGCTCATTTTCCCATTTCTTCTCATCATCTTCTTCTACCCTTGAACATTATTCTTGGGGATCATGGCCTCATGGTTGTTTGGCAGAGCTCCCATAGGTTGTGTTGCGGCCTCCTGAAGGAGCTTCCCTTTGTCGAGCTTGACCAAGCTGTCCTATCCCTATTGTGGTTGTCGTTAAGTTTGTCGTTGTTGTTGTCATTGGCTCAAGATGATGACGAACGGGGAGTCAATTTTCCCCTTATGTAGGCAGTCATTCGGACTATGCACCGCTACTCACTCTCCTACCTAGGCCTGGTGTGGCACTTCATCCGTTGGGTTTTTCCTTTCTCAAGGGATAAAATGGCATTACCGGCTGTTGAGGATGGGGCCCGCCGAATCTTCAACCTCTGGCTTTGGCGGGCCATGTCTCTTTTCTCTACCTCCTCCATATCCCCTCTTTTTCCTCTTCTTCATCTTTTCCCTCGGCGGGGACCCCCCGAGGGATTGAGCTGGGAACCCAGAGGAGGTGGCAGCCGAAGTAATCGCCCTCAGGGATGCTGATACCGTAGATGGGCCTTTGAGAATGTATCGGGCTCTCGGGTTTCATCACTTGTACATCCTTCCGTTCCTCCATTTTTGTGTAGAGACCGTCTGTAGGCTTTTGTAATTGTATGTAAGGACCCCTTGAGGGCTGTTGTACATGGATATTTATGAATATGAAGATACTTCCTTGATTTCTATTTTCGAGTCTTGCCTTATTATTGTATGCTCTCATGCCCTTCGAGGCCTTTGAATGTTTTCCTTTATCGTTGATCGATGATATCTAACTCGGACGCGAGTGTTCTTTTTTATCTTCTGCCGATTGAAACAGCTCTTTCTCGAATCCATTATCATACCTTGGACCAAGCCTGAATTGTTCTGATAGACCCAAGCTGTTGGGCCCTTCAGGTTGCATGGAGATAGTTCACTGAGTTCCAGAGCCTTTGAGAGTGGTATCTTGAGCGAGGGTCAGTTTCGGGTACCCGGAGGTCTGTTTTGAACTTGATGCGATAGCCCTTTTAAAGCGTAGTGGATAGACTTCCTTTGAGGGGTTGCCTATACTTACGTGATGCCTCTAGCCCTCCTAGAGCCTTCACTATCGGAGCTTTGCATGCTTATTTTTCTTTTTAGGAAGAAACATTATGAGATCGGGTACCGCCTCGAGTTCTATGACGACGTTGAAAGCTTCCCGAAGCCTGACTTCTTTTTTGGCTGAGATCCTCGAGGTCGGGCACTACCTCAAGACAGGAGACAATATAGTTGACTCCATAAGGCCTGACTTCTTGTTGATGGATGCCTCTAGGGGTCGGGTACCACTCTAGGATATGCATCGAGGTCGTTGGCCTCCTGGGGCTTACCCTGGATAGGCGAATCGTCGTCGCTTCCTGCATATATGTGGGGTGGATTTTGTTTCCTTGAGAGATCTCATTATTCTAGATAGTTATCCCTCCGCCTTGGCATCGAGTCCTTCGTCTCTTTAGGCGAAGAATGCGTTAGAGCACGTCTTAGCCTTAGTCTGTTAATTCCACCATAGCCATGGAAGCTACTTCGAGGTCGGCCCAGCAGGGAGGGGAGAGTCCCACTCCTAGCGTTGTGCTCCACTGGTGTTCACTCTGAAGACTGTGTCTTTGATAAGAGAGGAACATCTGGAGATGGTGAGGAGATACTGCGGATGGAGCGAGAGGATCGCGCTGCAGGTGCTTTCCCCAAATGAGAGTATTACGGACACTGCTAATGGATTCTTGAACGTATACCTATATCCCTTCGCATTTGTCCCCCTTAACAGGGTTGTACTTGACTTCTGCATGGAGTATCGGGTTACTTTGGCGTAAATACACCCGTCATTCTAGCGAGTGGTGCTGATGATGAGGTTCTTTGCAGAGAAGGCTGGGCTTGAATTCACACGCAACCACCTCGTCAGGCTGTACTGGCCCTTCCATCACCGAGGCCTGTTAACCTTGTGGTGCCGTTCATCTATGCCCTTTGTTGTCGATGATGGAGAAGATGGGGACCAAGAGTGGGTTAGTCAATTCATCCGGGTTCGGACGGCTGACATTATCCCCGTTAAACTCTTGCCATTTCCCGAGGGATGGAATTACTCACGTGAGTGGGGTGCCTTGTGCTCTTTTTGATTTGCTCATAGTAAAAGCCAGTTGGATAATCGTCTCTCTTCCTATTTTGCAGCAACTTCATGGACGCTGGGAAAATTTCTCGATCTGCCCGGCTAGGTCCAGAGGTTGGCGACCCATTCGACTTGCAATGAGCGTAGGTGGCGAGCCGTGTTCCGCAATAGATGGGGAATGAAATGCCAGGGTATGCATGTACGCTGCTCCTACCTTTGCCTTTGTATATTTGAGATAACATTTCCATCTCTCTTTGATACCGGTTTTGCCGTTGCAGGTATCAGGCGGTTCCTTGGGGTGAGGTTGCGCTCCTCCGGAGGGGGGAAGGAGTCGCTGGCCTCTGAGCTGAAGAATGATGGCGATAAATAGGATTTGCACCCGCAGTGTGATGGAGCATTGAATAGGGCTCAACGGGCCCGTGTCTTCGAGGAGAGGACATTGCCTGATCCTGCTGTCCCCAAAGTGTTTGGTTCCAAAATGGTGGTTCCTCCAAGCAAATATACTTTGCCCGGGGTTGATTCTTCCGGGGCCGAAGGGGTAGGATCGATAGAAGTGTGCTATGCTTTCGAGGAAGTCCGCCGGCTTTACTTCATGGTGAGTTTCGGTGCAGTCCTTTTGTATTTCGCGTCTTCCTTTCTTTATCGAGTTTTTCTTTTATTGGTCTTTGATAGGCTCAGGTCTGAGTTGCTCCGTCATGGAGCCATGCTTCGGAAAGCTTTGGACGAGGGTGAGTCCCTTAGGCTCCTCAGTGAGGAGAAGCAGGCTAAGTTGATGCACTGGCGATATGATGCGTGTTGGATCTCGAATTATAAGAGCTTTTTGATGGATCAGGTAACCTTCTGTAGTACACGCTTCACTCTTTTTGACCCTTAAGGTTAATCCTTTTGCCTATCTTAGCTGCAGAAAAAGATGGAGGCCTGGGAGTACCTTAAGGGCTAAGCCGGCCACGTCAGGAATGCTTGCGGTGAACTGAGGACTCAAGTGCAGGCTCAAGCTTTAGAGGAGAGAGGCTCCTTGGCCAAAGTCCCCGCCTTCGAGGCCCAACTCCTCTTGGCTCATGACAATTCTACAGTTCAAGAAGATATGATCAGGAAGCTCGAGTCCGATCCCTTGAAGATCAGGGCTGAGATAATCGATGCCCGGGTTGAAGTAGCATTAAGTCGAACTAAGGCTGATAAGGAGATGGCGATTCGTATGAAGGACGCTGCTGATGCCCAAACCGAGTTGAAACGGGCCCTTGACCGTGAGAAGAGGATCGAGGAATATGTTCGTTGAAGATCCCGAGGAGAGGTACTCGAGGAGATCGGCGCTAGAGGCTTCGTTCTCTCGGAGTAGTTGGCTCGAGCCAGGGCGGATGAGCGCGATGCTTGGTCCCTTCTTGCTGACGTTATGGAGAGTGAATCTGGGGCTGGCAGGCTGTAGCCTTCTGGAGCAGAGTGTAGATTTCGTCGCTTTTCCATTTTGTACTTTGATATTTGCAGAACATGTTTCTAGATGGAGAGCGCGCCTTTTGCGTATTTAAATAAGAGAAGACTTGAAGTTTTGTCTTTTTTGTATATATGTCTTCATTGCCTTCGACTAGGCAGGCTGGTTTTGATGTCTGGCGGGAGCCTTGTGGATCCGGAGCTTACTAGATAAGCCCGGAGGCTCTTAAGTGCGCTTTCTAACGTGAGTAGGCGTCAGGGCCTTTGTGCTTTGCCCAGCTGTTTAGGCCTAGTCTCCGAGTTGGGCCTTGATTCGAGCTTACCTGTCCTCCGATCTCCCGCGCCTGTATGGGCGGATGGTGATTGTTCTTATTCCTTGCCCGTGGGCATTTGTGTTCCAACTATCTCGGGTACAGTCTCTGAGTCACGTTGCGAATCGAGCTTTAATTGACCCTCAAGTTTTTTCATGCCTGAATGGGTGGGTGACGATGGCCCTTGTGCTTCAGGTCGAAGCGGCCTTTTAGGTGTGTGGCCCGGAGGCTTGTTCGGCTGGCGACAATGGCTCTTACGCTTTTTCCCTTGAGTATTTTTTAGATAACTATTTTGGATCCAGTATCCGAATCGGGTTACGACTCGAGCTCATTTTAATCCTCAAGTTTTCAATTTTTAGGCTGGCGATAGTGGCTCTTACGCTGTTTGGTCGTTGAGACCTTTTACTATGAGGCCTGGAGGCTTGTTTGGCTGGCGACAATGGCTCTTACGCTTTGCCTGTGGGTATTTTTGTAGACTTTTTTTCCTCTCGTTAAGGTCTTTTTTTTACATAGCCTGTTGAGGTCTTACAGTTTGTGTTGCTATGTAGAACAGATCTGGTTATACCGAGTCTGCCCGCTCGGGGTATTACAACTTCGGGTTTTCCAGTGTTCGGCGATTGGAGACAGTCTCTGAGTCATTGAGTTTGCTTCGGCTTGAAGGTCATTATTCGTGAGCTTGGAATTACCTTGATGAGTCTATATGAGCCTGGATTTCGACCATGGGGTCGTGCGGGTGCCAAATTATTGACGCTAAGTCTCCGAGTATTTCGAGACGCATTTGGCGAGGGAACCCCTATCGAAGGTGTGCTGAGATTCCTTTTCTTGGAGTGTGAGATGCTGAAAGATATTCTTTTATTGCTTGGCCTAAACACACGTCGTTTCGCTGTTGTGAGCTCGGCCAGTGCGGGCGTAGCTCCTTGGACTGTTTGGCCTGATACATGATTCCCTATTGAGGCTTAGTCTGCTGTTCCTCGGCCCTTCTGAGCGAACAACGCCTTTAAAAAAGGGGGGTGTCCTTCTTCATTTGATTGCAGAAAAAGGCATGTTATCTTGTTGGATCCTCCTCAGGGGTACGTTGCTCCGCTAAGTACCTTGCTGGCGAGACCCTCTTTGGGGCGGAAGTCTGGCCGAGGGGAAAGAGCGTGGTGGTTTCTGATAAGGCCTTGAGGTCTACGGGCAGTGTTAGAACTCCCGAACGCCCTGACCCGATTTTTACATATAGGTTAGTGAAAAATAACGAAGGAGCGAGGTAGTTTTTCTTTACCGTAGAATATGTAAGCGATGTGTCATGTGATGGGGGATTTCCCCCTATCGCATATTGCCTCCTACCGATAGTTTTAATTCCATCCCTCGTGTGGGATTTCATCATTTTGGCAAAGTAGGGGCGGACCTATCCTCGGGTGATGTGCCCGTGGTCGCCTGGATAAGCCGTCTGTGCCTTGCGCCTCCCTTGATGACATGGAACTCGATGTTCTAGCCTGGTCCAATCATGCCGTACTGAGAAAATGGTCTTTCTTCTTGTTGTAGCGATCACCATTTGGAATCTGTCAAAGATTTGAGAGTTGGTTGTGTTTTGACCAGGTGGTCCGAGCCTCCCCATCATCCTTGGCCCGTCAGTGCTGATCAAGCCACCTGCACTCATGTGCATATGTTTTATTTAAAATGGATCGAGTGAGGAAGAAGGTTACCAGTGCGTCATTGCGAGGTCAAGACGAGGTCTCGGTACCCTCTTTGTTAGACGTAAGGGCGTCCTTGGTGGTATATCCCGAGATCTGCCTTTCTCTGGTGGCGAAAAATTTTGCTTTACCTTTTACAAGTCCTTGGAAAGGGTCATCACTTCTCTATTATTGTGGTAGTGTGCTGCGGCCCGCTTGCTTCGTTCCTCCCAGCTGCCTTCCGTACTAGGGACGGAACTCAAATTCGGTCACTCGTCAGTTCTCAGGGGTGATTTTTGTCGAGCGGCTTGGTGTCTTTCCTTCGGAACTGGTGGCTATCTTCGGCCTCACGGCCGCACTTGCTATGTAGTTCCCGCGTCAGGCCGCGATTCCTTTGAGGGAAATTTGGCGGATTTGGTCTGAACCATTTGACATCCCTGATTTCGCCTACGACAAATGTGATGTTTGATATATGGATGTGGAAATTGTATTCTGACGGGCAAGGCACCCTTTCTAACCATGCGTCCTCGTCGAATATGGCTTTGTTGTCGATTCCTCGAGGATGTTGCCCTTGGGCCATTCTCCGATCGTTGCGAGGTAGCTAGCATCTCGGGGTGTCCCTCCTATTTGTGGTGCACGGGCGGTACCTTCTTCTGTTTGGCATTGGTTTCCTTGCCAGGAGCCTGTTTGAGTAAGGTGAGCTTGAGGGGGCTCCCGGATGGCCATCCACGACACTGATTTGCGACCGATGCCGGGTACGAGCACCCGACCAGATCTTGGCTAGGTACCTGATCAAGTTTTGTTTGAACTGCCTTGAGATCATCGGTCTTGGGTTGTTTAGGCTTGAGTGAAGGCCTGTGTTGCCCAGTCATCCGAGGTCGGGGGCAATCTCGTTCATTCCACCAGGGAATAAGGTATGAATTCCTGTGGCATTTCATTCTCCCTTTGTTCGGCCCTGGATGTGTCGGGCTCTCTTGTTGCTGCTTTGATGGCATCGGCGTGCATCTTAACGGAGGAATCTGCCCGTATGGTAGGCGAGTTTATGGGATCGGGCGCTAGGTTATGACGCCACATCATGGTTCCTTTTGAAAGTGTTTCCCCGAACCTCTTCGATAAGGCGGGTTCAAACTCATCATCCCGTGAGTCATTGCCTTTTCTCGTGCATGTATAGGTGGTGACGTGTTCATTTGGATCTGAGGTCCCGTTGTACTTATGGAGCTCTGGCGTTCTGGACTTCTTTGAAATGGGTTCCGGGGCCGCTTCCTCGGGTAACGACCATTGCACGAACTTCCTCAAATCTACACCTTTCAGGACCGGGGGTGCGCCCGGGATTTGGTCAACTCTAAAGTTATAGGTTTCGACCTTCTTATCGTTGGTTGCTATTATTTTCTCCCTTGACTCGATCCTTTTGGTGAGATCCTCCTGCATATTTGCTATGGTAGGATCGGCTACCGATCCGTTACTGCTTGATCTCTCGAGTACTTGCTCAACGGGGGGAGCTGTTTCCGGCGTCGTTGTGCTGGGAGTCTTCTGATGGCTTTGTAACTGAGCGATGGCCAACTTTTGTGCCTACAACATTTCAAAAATAACATGAAGATTGTTCTTCCCGGGCTGGGGTTTTTTGGGCTTCCTATTGGTCACCATGTTGTATGCTTCCGTCGGTGTGTGAGGTTTCGTCGACCTGTTGAGCGTCTTGCAAAACTACATCCGCCGGAACCGGTCCAGATGCATTATCGGGGTTCCACGGTGGCACGTCAACGACTGGTTCAGCCATTCCGTTTTCTTCGTGGCTTTCGAGGTTGCCATTCCCGACTCTATTTACCGAGCCAGATATTTTGACCTGAAATCAAGAGATTTTGGATAAGAAAAAGTGTGAAAGATAACTTATGTTTTTGTAATGGAACCAGCAAGAAAATAATCACTATTATTTTTAGCCTCACGGTGGGCGCCAAACTATTTACCGTGAAAATGGTAACAACAATTGAATTTGTAAATCGGATTCTAAAAATACTTGATCTATTTTTATGCTAGTTGTTAGAGCAGTTGATGCTAAAACGGGGCAGTGATCTAACCAAGGGGCCTGCTGCCCTAACTTTGGAATGGTAGATGAAGGACCTCGAGGTCGATATCTGGGCTCGATCTCGAACTATCAGGGGTAATCGGGAATGGGATAATAGTTAAGATATGATTGAACAAGGCTTTTTAGGGCCAAAGCAATAAATGAAGAACAAGTGAGAGAATAGTAAATGCTAGAGCGGCCTCGAACTAATAAGGACGAGCAAGTTAGAGAGAAAAAAGAGAGTGAGAGAGAGAGAGATGTTATTGATTTTGTGGAGAAATAGTTGGAGCAACATCAGTCCCTTACAAAGTAGTGTTCATTCCCTTTATATAGGAGTGGAACCCGGCTATAGTACAACATGTATTAATTGTAAAGCATGGAGATGGGACGGCGAGATGCGACGCTTCGGCATAGGCTTTGAATAGGCAGGCTCTGTCAGATTTTAGCCGTGCCCCTTGGGAGCTTCCCCTTCTGCTCTATCCTCGAACTTCGTCTTCTTCGAGTCGGGCCCCGACGATTCTCGCGGGTGGAGACTCGGTCGCGGCTCCACGTCCTTGGGGTCTCGAGGTATTCTTCCGAAGTGGCTTGATAGAGAGGAATTATGTCCTATAATTTTTCCGCATACATATTTATAAAAATACATCTAAACTTTTCAAAAATCCAAATGAATCATGCACACAAGTCATAAAATATCAAATGAAGCTATTCAAGGTCGCAAATCACAAAACGGAAATCTAGAACTCAAAATGATCTATCGGGTCGTTACATAATTACCCTTTTCATTCCAATTTAATTGGTGAAATTTGGATTTTAAGAGTCAAACAAATTATTCTTTGACCATAATACTTTTATATGCCTTTTAAATAATCTGAATTATTAGATATTGTGGTTTATAGTAATTTTACGTCATTTTAAATTACGTAAATTTTGTTTCAAAAAATTTAAAGATTCTATGTCATAATATATGTTAAAAATTAAGAAATGTGAATCTCAAAAAGAGAAAAGTGTCACATAAACTGAGACAGAGGGAGTAGTTTAAAACAATAGCTAGTCTGAGTGATAACTTAATAGGAACATGTGCTTGTTATTAATAATGATCCCTTTTTCTAGGTCAAAGTATATGCGTATCACTTGGTTGAAAACGAAGGTTCTTCGTAAAGAGTAAATTAAAATGACACAAGATTTTCAATTTATCCTCTCCTAAGTGATAGAGAATAGAGATTTTTTCTTTTGTTCAAGTTTCCCTAAGCTTTCATAATTTATGTGCTTGTTAATTTGTAAAATTTCAGTTGATTACTTTCAATCTAACAACCTCCAATCATCAAATCAAAGGAATTGACAAAAGATTATAGAGGAAGAAACTAGAGAGAAGAGAGAAGAGTTTTATTGATGAAGAAGTAAAATGAAATTTGTACTATTGACTCTGAGGGAATACTTTCCTTTTTAACTGACTAGCAACTCCACTCTAACTATCTTTATATTTTACCCCTCTGCGTTCCATTATCTTCAATTATATTCCCAGTTATTTTGTAACGACCCGGCCAGTCGTTTTAAGAATTTACGCCCTGATCCCCTATTAACTGCTTTTCCCATGTTTGTTTCAGCTATTGTGAGTTGTCGAGAGGAATTATTTGGAGTTTCGAAGGGTTTTGGGATACTTAGTCCCTAAATGAGAGATTAAGTTTTGGAAATTTGACTGTATTCGGAACAGGGTGAAGACGGCCTCGGAATGAAATTCCAATGGTTCCGTTAGCTCCGTTGGGTAACTTTGGGTTTAGGAGCGTGTTCGGATTATGTTTTGGAGGTCCATAGCTAGTTTAGGCTTGAAATACCAAAAGTTGAATTTTTGAAGTTTCCGGTTCGATAGTGAGATTTTGATTCGAGGCTCGGAATTAAATTTTAGAAGTTAGGGTATCTCCATAGTGTTGAATGTGATGTGTGTGAAAAATTTCAGGTCATTCGGACGAGGTTTGATAGACTTTTTGATCGAAAGAGTATTTTGAGAGTGTTTGAAGTTCTTAGGCTTGAATTTGATGCTAATTGGTTGATTGATGTTGTTTGAGGTGTTGTCGAGATTTGTATAAGTTTGGACAGTGGTATATGACTTGTCTGTGTTTTTGGTTGAGGTCACAAGGGCCTCGGGATGATTTCGGGTGGTTAACGGAAAGTTGGAAAGTTAGAGTTTGCAGTTGAAGTGTTTGGGCTGCTGTCATAACTGCATCTGCAGTTGAGAGGCCGCAGATGCGGAGACAAGCCGCAGAAGTGGCCCAGAGGAAAGTGAGCAAGAACCGCATAAGTGGTTCCCTTGACAGCAGAAGCGGTATCGCAGATGCGTAAATTGAGTTGCAGATGCAACTTTGTTGGACATAAAAATCAGAGTTTGTGGGTTTAGTTTCAAAAAGTTAGAAATTGACTTGGAGCACGGGAGATGGAGATTTTGGGAGGAATTCAAAGAGGAAATCAGTTGGTAACAATTCCTTAACCCTTTCTAGTTGTATTCTAATAATCTATTGTTAGTTTTGTCATTTAATTTCGGATTGGAGGTGAAAATTTGGAAGAAATTTGAAAAAAGTTCTTAGACCTAGAATTCGAATTTTGATTGGGAATTTGACCTTGGATTTGGATAATTTTGGCATTGTTAGACTCGTGAGAGTATGAAGATTCTAAAAATGTAAATTTTACCCGATTCCAAGACGTGGGCCCGGGGGTATTTTGGTCATATACCTAATTTCGCGCATTAGCTTAGAAATTCTTTGTAGAATCAGTTACTTGAAGTGTTATTTACATTATGCTATTGAATTGAATAGATTTGGGCCATTTAAAGTCGAGTACTCGTGGCAAGGACATGGTTTTGGGTTGATTTTGAGCCGGTTCGAGGTAAGTGACTTGCCTAACCTTATGTGGGGGAAATTCCCTGTAGGATTTGGTAAAATTGATAATTGAAATGCCTTGTATGTGAGGTGACGAGTGCGTAATCTTGCTAATTGTTGAAAATCCAATTTTCATTAAGTAATTACAATTATGTCTTTTTTTTTTCCTGTTTATACTACTTGCAATTTAAGCTTGTTGTTAGCTTAGTAAAGCATGTCTAATTGACTTAATTGCTTTACTTGTTCAAACTGCTTTATTTGGATTATGTGCAGCACGCTAGGTTAAAAATACCTATTTTACCTTAGTATGGAACTTGAATTGAACTGTGTATTCTTCTTTTTGTTGTTGTGTGTTTACTTTGGGACTACAGAACGGAATTCCGGGAGATCCCTCTGCACATTTACATTGGAACTACGGGACTGCACCCGATAGATTTCCCCTGTACTGAGTATTTACATTTGGGACTACGGATCGCTATTCCGGGAGATCCCCTCGCATTATGAGTTGGACTACAGGACGGTATCCCGGGAGATCCACTGGATATTTATATTTGGGACTATAAGACGGTATCCTGGGAGATCCCCGGTTGTTATCTTTGTGCTGAGCTGTATCACTTTCTGCGTTTACTCTGTCTCTGTAGTAGTTGTTGTTGTCCTTTATATCCTGTTTTACCTTTACTATTGTACTTACTTATACTGTTTTGTTCTACACTGTTGAACCTTATTTTTTATTTAACCTCAGTAGGGCCCTGACCTTCCTCATCACTACCCGATCGAGGTTAGGCTTGGCACTTATTGAGTAATGTTGTGGTGTACTCATGCCCTTTCTGCGCATGTTTTTCATGTGCAGATCCAGGTACCTCCACTCAGACTTATCACGCTTGAGACTAGGCGCTTGTAGAGACTCCGAGGTATATCTACCGCATCTGCAGACCGAAGAGTCCCTTTCTACTCTCCTTTTTTTTGTATTAGCCCTTCTGTACTTTCGTTTGTTTGTTAGATATTCTGGAGTTAGATGCTTGTAACCATTCAAAGGCTTGTGATCATGAGATTCCGGGTTTTGGGAAATGTTATTAGTTTTGAGAGTTGTTATTGTGGATGCCGAGCGGCATTTTAAATACTGTTTTATTTCACTATTTTGGTTTTAATTATTTCTTCCACAATTGTTGTTTACATTCCACATTATTATGATTACCTAGTCGTAGAGACTAGGTGCCATCACGATGGTTCAAGGAGGGCGAACCGGGATCGTGACAAGTTGGTATCAGAGCTCTAGGTTCATAGGAGTCGTGAATCACAAGCTGGTTTATTAGAGTCTCGCGGATCGGTACGGAGATGTCTGTACTTATCTGCTAGAGGCTATGCAACAGTTAGGAAAATTCCACTTCATTTTATTTCCTTGTCGTGCGAGATTTTGACATCACGATTCTCCCATAGATTCTCTCACAGATGGTGAGGACATGTGCTACCAGAGATGATTAGGCACCTGCGCCCCTTACTGCAACCGTCAGAGGTCGGGGCCGGGGTAGAGGTCGAGGACACGCACGTGGTGCAGCCAGAGCACCCACGCGAGACGACGCCGAGGTACCACCAGCAGTTCCAGCCGGAGTCCGGGCACCTGATACGCCTACTGCTACTACTACTCTAGCTCTTCAGGAGACTCTTGCGTAGTTCATGATCATGTACACCACTTTGTCTCAGGCAAGGTTACTTCCCCTTGCTACAGCTACATTCCAGTCCGGGGGAGGAGCACAGACTAACGCTGTCCGCACTCCTGAGCAGCGAGTGCATGTTGATCAGGTCCTAGAGATTATTCTTGTACCGCCTGCAGTGCCAGTTCAGCCCGAGGATAGGGAAGCGGATTCAGAGAATGAGCAGCGGAGGCTTGAGAGGTTCAAGAAGTATGATCCTCTTGTATTCAGTGGGTTAGCTTCAGATGATGCCTTGGGATTTCTGGAGGAGTGTCACTGTATCCTCCACACTAGGGGTATATCAGGATCAAGTGGGTTTCTTTCACTGCCTTCCAGCTTCGAGGAGCTTCCTATGAGTGGTGGCGCACCTATGAGTTAGATAGTCCGGATGAGGCAGCTTCACTAACTTGGACCTAGTTTTCAGATATGTTCCTGAGAGAATTAGTTCCTCAGAGCCTTAGGAACACTTGGAACGAGAGTTTGAGCATTTGCGCCAGGGTACTATGACTGTCTCGGAGTATGTTGTCTATTACACCAGCTTGGCTAGACAGGCCCCAACCTTGGTTTCTACTGTTCGCAAGAGGGCTTGCCGGTTAATTGAAGGGCTTATTCCCAGCATCCGATCTAGCATGGCTCGTGAGTCGGAGATGGATATTTCTTATCGGTAGGTGGTGAGCATTGCTAGAAGGATTGAGGGTATGCATGCTAGGGAGAGAGAGGAGAGGGAGGCCAAGAGGTCTCGAGCGTCGGGCCATTATTATGGTGCCTGTTCGCCAGCTGCAGTTCATCATGGTAGGGGTCATATGAGTCATCCCGTTCATTTAGCTCTTTGAGCAGCCAGTGGTATTCCAGCTCCTCCTAGGCCTCAGGAGCTTTATTATGCACCTCCAATATCTAGTGTGCCACCTACGCAGGGTGCTTTCAGTGGTTAGTCCAGCAGACCTGGCCTGAGCCAGTCACAGCTACCACGTCCTCCCAGAGCTTGTTTTAAGTGTGGTGATACACGCCATATGGTGAGGGATTGCCCCATACTTAGGAGGGGTTTACCTCCACAGACTTCTCAGCCATCGCGTGCCTCGCAGAGTTCTCAGGCTATGGTTACAGATCTAGTTGCTACCCCACCTTCTCAGCCAGCTAGAGGTGGAGCTCGGGGAGGTAGAGGTCACCCTAGAGGGGGAGGCCAGGCCAGATACTATGCCCTTCCTACCCGTACCGAGTTTGTTACCTCTGATTCTATCATCACAGGTATTATACTAGTTTGTCACAGAGATGCATCGATTCTATTCGATCTAAGCTCCACTTACTCTTATGTATTTTCTTATTTTTCCCCGCATTTGCATGTATCTCGGGATTCTTTGAGTACCCCTGTTTATGTTTCTACTCTTGTGGGAGATTCTCTTGTTGTGGACTGCGTTAATTGGTCGTGTTTGATCGCTCTTAGTGGTTTTAAGACCAGAGCCGATTTATCATTGCTCAACACGGTAGATTTTGATGTTATCTACGGCATAGACTGGTTGTCACCCCATTATTCTATTCTTGATTGTCACGCCAAAACCGTGACATTGGTTATGCTAGGTGTACCGCGTGTTGAGGGGAAGGGTGTTTTAGATCACACTCCCAGTAGACTTATTTCTTTCCTTAAGGCTCAACGTATGGTTGAGAAAGGGTGTGACGTGTATCTAGCTTATGTGAGAGATGTCAGTATTGATACCCCTTCCATTAATTCAGTCCTAATAGTATGGGATTTTTCTGATATGTTTCTAGCTGACCTTCCGGGCATGCCGCACGATAGAGATATTGATTTTGGCATTGATCTGTTGTCGGGTACTCAGTCAATTTCTATTCCTCCAAATCATATGGCTCCTCTTGAGTTGAAGGAGTTGAAGGACCAGTTACAGGCTTGATAAGGGTTTTATTCGGCCCAGTGTATCACCTTGGGGTGCTTCTGTCTTGTTTATGAAGAAGAAAGATGGTTTTATGCATATGTGCATTGATTATCGCCAGTTAAAAAAAGTTACAGTGAAGAACCGTTATCTTCTGCCTCATATTGATGGTTTGTTTGACCAGCTACAGGGTGCACGAGTGTTTTCTAAGATTGACTTGCGTTCAGGGTACCATCAGTTGAAGATTCGGGAGCCAGATATCCCGAAAACTGCTTTTAGGACTCGGTATGGTCATTACGAGTTCCTTGTTATGTCATTTGGGTTGACCAATTCCCCAGTAGCCTTTATGCATTTGATGCACAGTATGTTCCGGCCATATCTTGACTCGTTAATCATTGTCTTTATTTAGGATATTCTAGTGTATTCCCAGAGTCGGGAAGATCATGAGTAGCACTTGAGGACAGTGCTCTAGACTCTAAGGGAAAAGAAGTTATATGCAAAGTTCTCAAAATGTGAGTTTTGGTTTCCGTGGCATTCTTAGGCTACGTGGTATCGAGTGAGGGTATTCAGGTGGATCCGAAGAAACTAGAGGCAGTGCAGAGTTGGCCCAGACCATCCTTAGCTATAGAGATCTGCAATTGTCTTGGCTCGGCGGGTTACTACCATCGTTTTATGGAGGGGTTTTCATCGATTGCAGCCCCTATGACTAGGCTGACCCAAAAGGGTGCTCCGTTCCAGTGGACGAAAGAGTGTGAGGCGAGCTTTCAAAAGCTCAAGAAAGCTTTGACTACAGCCCCAGTTTTGATATTGCCTATAGGTTAGGGGTCTTACACTGTCTATTGTGATGCCTCGAGGATTGGCCTTGGAGCAATATTGATGCAGGACAGTAGGGTGATTGTCTACGCGTCCAAACAGTTGAAGGTTCATGAGAATAATTATCCTGTCCATGACCTCGAGTTAGCTACTATTGTTCATGCCTTGAAGATTTGGCGTCATTATTTATACGTTGTGCCTTGTGAGATTTATACTGATCATCGGAGCTTGCAGAACCTATTCAAGAAGAAGGACCTTAATTTGCGCTAGAGAAGGTAGTTAGAGTTGTTGAAGGACTATGATATCACTATTTTGTAACCCGGGCAAGACCAATGTGGTAGTCGATGCTTTGAGTCGTCGGGCAAGGAGTTTGGGGAGTTTGGCTTATTTACCGGTATCGGAGAGGCCTATGGCGATGGATGTTTAGGCCTTAGCCAGCCAGTTTGTGAGATTGGATCTTTCGGAGCCTAGTCGAGTTCTAGCTTGCGTGGTTTCTCGGTCTTCCTTATTTGATCGTATCAGGGAGCGTCAATATGATAACCGTCATTTGCTTGTCCTCAAGGACAAGGTTCAGCATGGTGATGCCAGAGATGTGACTATTGGTGATGACAGGGTATTGAGGATATAGGGTTGGGTTTGTGTACCCAATGTTGATGGGATTTGGGAGTTGATTCTAGATGAGGCCCATAGTTCTCGGTATTCCATTCATCCGGGTGCCGCAAAGATGTACCAGGATTTGAGGCAGCACTATTGATGGAGGCAGATGAAGAAAGATATAGTTGGATTTGTAACTCGGTGCCTCAACTATCAGTAGGTGAAGTATGAGCATTAGAGACTAGGTGGGTTGCTTCAACAGATAGAGATTCGGGAGTGGAAGTGGGTGCGGATCACCATAGACTTTGTAGTTGGGCTCCCACAGACTTTGAGAATGTTCGATGCTATTTGGGTGATTGTAGATTGACTGACCAAGTCCGCACACTTCATTCCTGTGTGTACTACTTATTCTTCGGAGCGGTTGGCGGAGATTAATATCTGGGAGACTGTTCATCTGCATGGTATCCCAGTTTCAATCATTTCAAATAGGGGTACATAGTTCACATCACGGTTCTGAAGGGCCGTTCAGCATAAGTTGGGTACTTGGGTAGAGTTGAGTACAACATTTTACCCTCAAACGGACAGATAGTCTGAGCGCACTATTTAGCTTCTTGAGCATATGCTTCGTGGGTGTGTGATAGAGTTTGGAGGGCCTTGGGATCAGTTCTTGCCACTAGCGGAGTTTGCTTACAACAACAGCTATCAGTCCAGCATTCAGATGGCACCGTATGAGGCTTCATATCGTAGGCAGTGTAGATCTCTGGTGGGTTGGTTTGAGCCGGGTGAGGCCAAATTATTGGGCACAGACTTGGTTCGGGATGCTTTGGAGAAGGTTAAGGTGATTCAGGATAGACTCTATATAGCCCAGTGCAGATAGAAGAGTTACGCGAACCGGAAGGTTCTTGTTGTTTCCTATATGGTTGGAGAGCGGGTTCTGCTTCGGGTTTCGCCTTTGAAGGGCGTTATGAGATTTAGGAAGAAAGGGAAGTTGAGTCTGAGGTTTATTGGCCCTTTTGAGATATTGAGACATGTTCGGGAGGTTGCTTATGAGCTCGCCTTACCTCCCAGCTTGGCAGGAGTTCATCTGGTATTTCATGTTTCAATGCTCCGGAGGTATCACAGTGATCCGTCGCACAAGATGGATTTCATTTTAGTCCAGTTGGACAAGGATCTATCTTATGTTGACGAGCCAGTGGCGATATTGGACATGCAGGTTCGAAAGCTGAGGTCAAAGAATATTGCATCGGTAAAGGTTCAATGGCAGGGTTAGCCGATCGAGGAGGCGACTTGGGAGATCGAGCAAGATATGCGCTGTCGTTACCCTCACCTTTTTACTACTTCAGGTTTGTCTCTATGCTCATTCGAGGATGAACGAATGTTTAAGTGTGGGAGGAAGTAACGACACGGCCGGTCATTTTTAAGAATTTACGCCCTGATCCCTTATTAACTGCTTTCCCCATGTTTGTTTCTACTATTGTGAGTTGTCAGGAGGAATTATTTGGAGTTTCGAAGGGTTTTGGGGCACTTAGTCCTAAATGAGAGCTTAAATTTTAGAAATTTGACCGTAGTCGGAACAGGGTGAAGACGGCCTCTGAATGGAATTCCGATGGTTCCATTAGCTCCGTTGGGTGATTTTGGGTTTAGGAGTGTGTTAGGATTGTGTTTTGGAGGTCCATAGCTAATTTAGGCTTGAAATGCCTAAGTTGAATTTTTGAAGTTTTCGGTTCGATAGTGAGATTTTGATCTGAGTGTCGGAATGGAATTTTGGAATTTAGGGTAGCTCCTTAGTGTTGAATGTGATGTGTGTGCAATAATTCAGGTCATTCAGACGAGGTTTGATAGACTTTTGGATCGAAAGCGTATTTTGAGAGTTTTTGAAGTTCTTAGGCTTGAATCCGATGCTAATTGGTTGATTGATGTTGTTTGAGGTGTTGTGGAGATTTGTATAAGTTTGGACAGTGGTATATGACTTGTCTGTGTTTTTGGTTGAGGTCCCGGGGGCCTCGGGATAATTTCGGGTGGTAAACGGGAAGTTGGAAAGTTAGAGTTCGCAACTGAAGTCTTTGGGCTGCTGTCATAATCACATATGCGGTTGAGAGGCCACAGATGCGGAGTCAAGTCGCAAAGGCGGCCAAGAGGAGAGTGAGCAGGAACCACAGAAGCGGATGTGTTACCGCACCTGCGTGACCGCAGATGTAGCATAAGGGTCGCAGGTGCGAAGAGGGAATTTTAAGTGAGAACCACAGAAGCAGTTCCCTTGACCGTAGAAGCGGTATCGCAGTTGCGTAAATTGAGCCAGAAATGCGACTTTGCTGGACAGAAAAATCAGAGTTCGAGGGTTTAGTTTCAAAAAGTTAGAAATTGATTTTGAGCTCGGGAGAAGGCGATTTTGGGATGAATTTGAAGAGGAAATCAGTGGGTAACAATTCCTTAACCTTTTCTAGTTGTATTCCAATAATCTATTGTTAGTTTTGAAATTTAATTTCGGATTGGACGTGAAAATTTGGGAGAAATTTGAAGAAAGTTCTTAGACCTAGAATTCCAATTTTGATTGGGAATTTGATCTTGGATTTGGATAATTTTGGCATGGTTAGACTCGTGAGAGTATAAGGATTCTGAAAATGTAAATTTTACCCGATTCCGAGTTGTGGGCCCGGGGGCGTTTTGGTCATTTACCTAATTTCCCGTATTAGCTTAGAATTTCTTTGTAGAATCAGTTACATGAAGTATTATGAGCTCGCCTTACCTCCTAGCTTGGCAGGAGTTCATCCGGTATTTCATGTTTTGATGATCTAGAGGTATCATGGTGATCCGTCGCACATGATGGATTTTAGTTAAGTCCAGTTGGACAAGGATCTATCTTATGTTGAGGAGCTAGTGGCGGTATTGGACAGGCAAGTTCGAAAGCTAAGGTCAAAGAAAATTGCATCGGTAAAGGTTCAATGGCGGGGTTAGCCGGTCGATTAGGTGACCTGGGAGATCGAGTAGGATATGCGCAGTCGTTACCCTCTTCTTTTTACTACTTCAGGTATGTCTCTATGCTCGTTCGAGGACGAACGAATGTTTAATGTGGGAGGAAGTAACGACCCAGCCGGTCATTTTAACAATTTACGCCCCAATCCCCTATTAACTGCTTTGCCCATGTTTGTTTCTGCTATTGTGAGTTGTCGGGAGGAATTATTTGGAGTTTCGAAGGGTGTTGGGACACTTAGTCCTAAAAAGAGAGCTTAAGTTTTGGAAATTTGACCGTAGTCGAAACAGGGTGAAGACGGCCTCATAATGGAATTCTGATGGTTCCTTTAGCTCTGTTGCGTGATTTTGGGTTAAAGAGCGTGTTCCGATTGTGTTTTGGAGGTCCATAGCTAATTTAGGATTGCAATGCCGAAAGTTGAATTTTTGAAGTTTCCAGTTCAATAGTGAGATTTTAATCTGAGGGTTGGAATGAAATTCTGGAAGTTAGGGTAGCTCCTTAGTGTTGAATGTGATGTGTGTGCAAAATTTTAGGTCATTCAGACGAGGTTTGATAGACTTTTTGATCGAAAGCGTATTTTGAGAGTTTTTGAAGTTCTTAGGCTTGAATCTGATGCTAATTGGTTGATTGATGTTGTTTGAGGTGTTATGGAGATTTGTATAAGTTTGGAGAGTGGTATATGACTTGTCTGTGTTTTAAGTTGAGGTCCTGGGGGCCTCAGAATGATTTTGGGTGGTTAACGGGAAGTTGGAAAGTTAGAGTTTGCACCTGTAATCTTTGGGCTGCTGTCATAATCACATCTGCGGTTGAGAGGCCGCAGATGCGGAGTCAAGCCGCAAAGGCGGCCAAGAGGAGAGAGAGCAAGAACCGCAGAAACAGATGTGTTACCGCACCTGCGTGACCGCAGATGCGGCATAAGGGTCGCAGGAACGGAGAGGGCCGCAGAAGCAGTATAGCAGATGCGACTTTGCTGGACAGAAAAATCAGAGTTCGAGGGTTTAGTTTCAAAAAGTTAAAGATTGATTTGGAGCTCGGGAGAGGGCGATTTTGGGAGGAATTTGAAGAGGAAATCAGTGGGTAATAATTCCTTAACCCTTTCTAGTTGTATTCCAATAATCTATTATTGGTTTTGTCATTTAATTTTGGATTGGAGGGGAAAATTTGGGAGAAATTTGAAGAAAGTTCTTAGACCTAGAATTCCAATTTTGATTGGGAATTTGACCTTGGATTTGGATAATTTTGGCATGGTTAGACTCGTGAGAGTATGCGGATTATGAAAATGTAAATTTTACTTGATTCTGAGATGTGGGCCCGGGGGCGTTTTGGTCATTTTACCTAATTTCGCGTATTAGCTTAGATTTGTTTTTGTAGAATCAGTTACTTGAAGTGTTATTTACATTTCTTTGTAGAATTGAATAGATTTGGGCCATTTGGAGTCGAGTACTCGTGGCAAGAACGTGATTTCTGGTTGATTTTGAGTCGGTTCGAGGTAAATAGCTTGTCTAACCTTGCGTGGGGGAAATTCCCCTTAGGGTTTGGTAATATTGATAATTGAAATGCGTTGTACATGAGGTGACGAGTGCTTACTTGTGCTTATTGTTAAAAATCCGATTTTCATTAAGTAATTACAATTATGTCTCTTTTTTCTTCTGTTTATACTACTTGCAATTTAAGTGTGTTGTTAACTTAGGAAAGCATGTCTAATTGACTTAATTGCCTTACTTGTTCAAACTGCTTTATTTGGATTATGCGCAGCACGCTAGGTTAGAAATACCTATTTTACTTTAGTATGGAACTTGAATTAAACTGTGTATTATTCTTGTTGTTGTTGTGTGTGTTTACTTTGGGACTACGGAACGGAATTCCGGGAGATCCCCCTGCACATTTACATTGGAACTACGAGACTGCACCCGGTAGATTTCCCCTGTATTGAGTATTCACATTTGGGACTACGGATTGGTATTCCGGGAGATCCCCTTGCATTATGAGTTGGACTACGGGACAGTATCCCGGGAGATCCACTGGATATTTACATTTGGGACTACAGGACGGTATCCTAGGAGATCCCCGGTTGTTATCTTTGTGTTGAGCTGTATCACTTTCTGTGTTTACTCTGTCTCTGTAGTAATTGTTGTTGTACTTTATATCTTGTTTTACCTTTACTGCTGTACTTACTTATATTGTTTTGTTCTATACTGTTGAACCTTATATTTTATTTAACTTCAGTAGGGCCCTGACCTTCCTCGTCATTACCCGACCGAGGTTAGGCTTGGCACTTACTGAGTACCGTTGTGGTGTACTCATGCCCTTTCTGCGCATGTTTTTCATGTTCAGATCTAGGTACCTCCACTCATACTTATCACGCTTGAGACGAGGCCCTTGTAGAGACTCCGAGGTATATATGCTGCGTTCGCAGACCGAAGAGTCCCTTTCTACTCTCCCTTTTTTATATTAGCCATTCTGTACTTTTGTTTCTTTGTTAGATATTCTGGAGTTAGATGCTTGTAAACATTCAAAGGCTTGTGATTATGAGATTTTGGGTTTTGAAAAATGTTATTAGTTTCAAGAGTTGTTATTGTGTATGTCGAGCGGCATTTTAGACACTGTTTTATTTTATTATTTTGGTTTTAATTATTTCTTCTGCAATTGTTGTTTACATTCCGCATTGTTAGGCTTACCTAGTCGTAGAGACAAGGTGCCGTCACGATGGTTCAGGGAGGGCGAACCGGGGTCGTGACATATTTACACATATGTCCCTACTTTCCTAACTCTTAATACTCCCCCTCAAGCTGGAGAGTGGAAAGATTCCAACACTCCCACCTTTGACATTAATGTTTAATTTTGAGCAATACCCAACCTTTTGGTCATTATGTCTGCTACTTTCTCTTTTGTAGGAAGGTAATGGGGCAGTATCAATGCATCCTTGATTCTTTCCCTCACAAAATAATAGTCTATCTCTATATGCTTGGTTCTTTCATGATAGATTAGGTATGCAGCTATTTGCAATGCTACATTGCTATCACAAAAAAAATCTCACTGGTGTTTGGACTGGTATACAAAGCTCCTTCATTAATCCTACTAACCAAACCAAATCAGCAACCATTGGTACCATGCTTCTGTATTCTACTTCTGTAGAACATCTTCTTAAAGTTCATTTTTTCTTTAATTTCTATGAAATTTACGAATCTCCCTACTTAATCACATACAGATCTTTTGGTATTTGGGCAAGCTGCCCAATCGAATCACAATAAGTTGTGATCTGCTTCAGTAGTCCTTTTTCAGTAATATCCCTCTACCTAGTGAGTTTTTGACATATTTAATAACACTCATTACTATATATAAATGGGAATGTTTGAGGTGTTGCATAAATTGACTTAGCACTTGCACTGCAAAATATATGACAGGCCTCGTTATAGTCAGATATATTAACTTCCCTATTAACTTATAATAGCCTCCAACATCCTGAAGCTCTTTATCTCCCTTAGTCCTAACATGCTTATCATAATCAACTATATTGATTTTTTTATTCTTCTCAAGTGGTGACTTTGCAGGTTTTGCCCCCACTCAGTCCTACCTCTAAGATGATATCTAGTACATACTTATTTTGATTGAGTAAGATTCCTTTCTTTGATCTGATGATCTCTATCACTAGGAGATATTTCATTTCACCCAACTCTTTCATCTTGAAATTCATGTGTATTATTTTCTTGACTTCATCTATCATTGTGATGTTGCTTCCACTAATCAATAAATCATCAAGATATAAAAATGATTGCTATGTCTGCTCCTACTATTTTATGAACAATAAGTGATCATAGACACTCTGCAAGTATACTCCCTTAGTGAGACTATTTGTCAACTATATTCCATTGCCTAGATGCTTGTATGAGGCCATAGATAGATTTGCACACTTGATACTCCCCCTGCCTATGGAATCCTTTTGTTAATGCCATATACATATCTTTATAAAGGTCTCCTTGTAGGAAAAAATTGTTGACATAAATTTGGGAAAGATGCCATTCTTTGGAAGCTGCCAAGCAAATTACAGCCCTCGATATCACTATTTTCACCAGATGAGAAAAGGTTTCATGGTAATATCGCCCTGCTTGTTGTGTATAGCCTTTAGAACCAAGCATTCCTTTGAAACTTTTTACCTCACCATTGGCTTTGTATTTGACTTTTTAAATCCATTTAGAGCTAATATCGTGCTTCCCTGATGGTAAATCTACTATCTTCTAGCTGTTATTTTCTTCAAGAGCCTTTATTTCCTCCTTCTTTGATTCAACCCATCTATATCCTTAGAGGCCTCATAGAAAGATTTTGGTTCTGAGCAGGTTTAGAAGGATGTTAGATAAGGCTGATAAAGTTCAGGGAGGTATTTATAACTAACTTGGTGTGAGGGCGGCTCTGTCACGACCTCGTTTCGCCCTCCATGAACCATCATGACGGCACCTAGTCTCTACGACTAGGTAAGCTTATCAATGCGAAAAATAAACCAAATTGCGGAAGAAATAAATAAAAAAGCAAAATAGTGGAATAAAATAGTGTTTAAAATGCCGCTTGGCATACACAATAACAACGCTCGAAACTAATAACATTTTCCAAAATCCAGAATCTCATGATCACAAGACTTTGAATGTCTACAAGGATCTAACTCCAGAATATCTAATCAAAGAAATGAAAGTATAGAAGGACTAATACAAAAAAAAAGGATAGTAGAAAGGGACTCTTTGGTCTACGGACGCGGTAGATATACCTTGGAGTTTCTACAAGCGCCTCGTCTCATGAGTGATAAGTTTGAGTGGAGGTACCTGGATCTACACATGAAAAATATGCACAGAAAGCGAATGAGTACACCCCATCGGTACTCAATAAGTACCAAGCCTAACCTCGGTCGGGTAGTGACGAGGAAGGTTAGGCCCTACTAAGGTTAAATAAAATATAAGGTATGATAGTATAAGATAAAGCAGTACAATTGAAAGATAACAATAAGGATTAATATAGGATAATAAGGATAACAACAACTGAAACAGAGGCAAAAACAATCACAAGGAATACCACTCTTCACAAAGATAATAACCAGGGATCTCTCAGTATCCCGAGGATTTCTTAGTACCCTCAATATATGTCAGTGATCTCTTGGTGTCCCGAGGATCTCTTGGTATCCTCAATATATACTAGGGATCTCTTGGTATCCCGAGCATCTCTTGGTATCCTCAATATACGCTAGGGATCTCTTGGTATCCCGCACTTCAGTTCAAACCATAATTACGTACAAGGGATCTCTCGGGATGTCGTCCTGTAAACCCAAGGTAAAACACACAGCAATAGCACAAAGAATACTCAGTTAAACTCAACTTCATACGAAGGTAAAACAGGAAATTCTAACCTATCATGCTTCACGTAATACAATTAAGGAGGTTTAAGCAAATAAGACAAATAAGTCAATTAGACATGCTTTCCTAAGCTAACAGTAGGCTTAAATTCCAAGTAGTATAAACAGGAAAGGGAAAACACATTTAACGCTATTTTAGTGAAAACAAGATTCTCAACAATTAGCACAAGTACACACTCGTCACCTCACGTACAAGGCATTTCAATTATCACAATACTAAATCCTAAGGGGAAAGTCCCCAACACAAGGTTAGGCAAGCCACTTGCCTCAAACTAGCTCAAAATCAATCAAAAACCACGATCTTGCCATGAGTACTCGACTCCAAATGGCCCGAATTGATTTCCTCTTCAAATTCCTCCCAAAATCGCCTCTCTCGAGCTCCAAATCAATTTCTAACTTTTTGAAAATAAACCCTCGAATTCTGATTTTTTTTGTCCAGCAAAGTCGCATCTTTGGCTCAATTTTTGCATCTGCGATACCACTTCTGCGGTCAAGGGAACCGCTTCTGCGGTTCCTTCTCATTTTTCTCTTGGCCGCTTTTGTGGCTTGGCTCCACATCTGCGAGAGTCGCATCTGCGGCCTCTCAACCGCAGATGCGGTTATGACAGCAGCCTAAAGACTTCAGTTGCAAAATCCAACTTTCCAACTTCTCGTTAACTACCTGAAATCATCCCGAGGCTCCCGGGACCTCAACCAAAAGTACAAACAAGTCATATACAACTGTACAAACTTATACAAATCTCCACAACACCTCAAACAACATCAAATCAACCAATTAGCATCGGATTCAAGCCTAAGAACTTTAAAAACTCTCAAAATACGTTTTCGATCAAAAAGTCTATCAAACCTCGTCTGAATGACCTAAAATTTTGCACACATGCCATATTCAACACTACGGAGCTACTCCAACTTCCAGAATTCCATTCCGACCCTCGGATCAAAATCTCACTATCGAACTGGAAACTTCAAAAATTTGACTTACAGTATTTCAAGCCTAAATTAGCTTCGAACCGCCAAAACATAACCGAACACGCTCCTAAACCCGAATTCACCTAACGGAGCTAATGGAACCATCAGAATTCCATTACGAGGCCTTCTTCATATTGTTCCAACTACGATCAAATTTCCAAAACTTAAGCTCTCATTTAGGAACTAAGTGTCCCAAAACTCTCCGAAACTCCATATAATTCCTCCCGGCAACTCACAATAGCATAAACAAACACGGGAAAAGCAGTTGATAGGGGATCGGGGTGTAAATTCTTAAAATGACCGGTTGGGTCGTTACATCCTCCCACACTTAAATATTCATTCGTCCTCAAACGAGCATAGGGACATACCTGAAGTAGTGAAAAGATGAGGGTAACAGCTGCGCATATCCTGCTCGGTCTCCCAGGTCGCCTTCTCGACCGATTGACTCCGCCCCTGGACCTTTACTGATGCAATGTTCTTTGACCTCAGCTTTTGAACCTGCATGTCCAATATCGCCACTAGCTCCTCAACATAAGATAGATCCTTGTCCAACTGGACTGAACTGAAATCCAACAAGTGCGACGAATCACCGTGATACCTCCGGAGCATCGAAATATGAAATACCGGGTGAACTCTTGCCAAGCTTGGAGGTAAGGCAAGATCATAAGCAACTTCCCCAACTTGCCTCAATATCTCAAAAAGGCCAATAAACCTCGGACTCAACTTCCCTTTCCTCCCAAATCTCATAACGCCCTTCATAGGCGAAACCCGAAGTAGAACCCGCTCTCCAACTATATAGGAAACAACACGAACCTTTCGGTGCGCGTAACTCTTATGTCTAGATTGGGCTGTACGAAGTCTATCCTGAATCACCTTAACATTTTCCAAAGCATCCTGAACCAATTCTGTGCCCAGTAATCTAGCCTCACCCGGCTCAAACCAACCCACCAGGGATCTACACCGCCTTCCATATAAAGCCTCATACGGTTCCATCTAAATGCTGGACTGATAGCTGTTGTTGTAGGCAAACTCCGCCAATGGCAAGAACCGATCCCAAGACCCTCCAAACTCAATCACACATGCACGGAGCATATCCTCAAGAATCTGAATAGTGCACTTGGACTGCCCGTCCATCTGAGGGTGAAATATTGTACTCAACTCCACCCGAGTACCCAACTCATGCTGAACGACCCTCCAGAACCGTGATGTGAACTGAGTACCTCTATCTGAAATGATGGAAACTGGGATACCATGCAGACGAACAATCTCGAGGATATAAATCTCCTCCAACCACTCCGAAGAATAAATAGTACACACAGAAATGAAGTGCGCGGACTTGGTCAGCCGATCCACAATCACCCAAATAGCATCAGACTTTCTCAAAGTCCGTGGGATCCCAACTACAGAGTCCATGGTGATACGCTCCCACTTCCACTCTGAAATCTCTATCTTCTGAAGCAACCCACCCGGTCTCTGGTGCTCATACTTCACCTACTGACAATTGAGGCACCGAGAATACCGCGAGCTATGGGCCTCCTCTAAAATTAACTCCCGAAGCCCATCAACATTGGGTACACAAATCCGACCATGCATCCTCAATACCCCGTCATCACCAATAGTCACATCTCGGGCATCACCATGCTGAACCTTGTCCTTGAGGAGTAGCAAATGGGGATCATCATACTGACGCTCCCTGATACGATCAAATAAGGAAGACCGAGGAGCCACGCAAGCTAGAACCCGACTGGGCTCCGAAAGATCCAACTCACAAACTGGTTGGCTAAAGCCTGAACATACATTACCATGGGCCTCTCCGCTTTTGGTAAATAAGCAAAACTCCCCAAACTCTCTTCCCGGTGACTCAAAGCATCAACCACCACATTGGCCTTGCCTGGGTGATACAAAATAGTGATATCATAGTCCTTCAGCAACTCTAACCTCCTCTCCTGGCACAAATTAAGATCCTTTTTCTTGAAGAAGTGTTGCAAGCTCCAATGGTCAGTATAAATCTTACAAGGCACACCGTAGAAATAATGACGTCATATCTTCAGGGCTTGAGCAATGGCAGCTAGCTCGAAATCATGAATAGGGTAATTCTTCTCATGTACCTTCAACTGTCTAGACGCGTAGGCAATCACCCAACCGTCTTGCATCAATACCGCTCCAAGGCCAATCCTCGAGGCATCACAATAGACGATATAGGACCCCGAACCTATAGGCAATATGAAAACTAGGGTTGTAGTCAAAGTTGTCTTGAGCTTCTGAAAACTCGCCTCACACTCTTCCGTCCACTGGAACGGAGCACCCTTCTAGGTCAGTCTGGTCATAGGGGCTGCAATCGATGTAAATCCCTCCATAAAACGGCGGTAGTAACCCACCAACCAAGAAAACTACAGATCTCTGTAGCTGAGGATGGTCTGGGCCAACTTTGCACTGCCTCTACTTTTTTCGGATCCACCTAAATACCCTCACTCGATACCACGTGGCCTAGGAATGCCACAGAATCCCAAAAAACTCACATTTCGAGAACTTAGCATATAACCTCTTTTCCCTCAGAGTTTGGAGCACTGTCCTCAGGTGTTGCTCATGATCTTCCCGACTCCGGGAATACACCAGAATATTATCAATAAAGACAATGATGAACGAGTCAAGATATGGCCGGAACACACTGTGCATCAAATGTATAAAGGTTGTTGGGGCATTGGTCAGCCCAATGACATAACAAGGAACTCGTAATGACTATACCGGGTCCTGAAAGCAGTCTTCGGGATATTTGGCTCCCGAATCTTCAATTGATGGTACCCTGAACGCAAGTCAATGTTAGAAAACACTTGTGCACACTGTAACTGGTTAAACAGATCATCAATACGAGGAAAATGATAGCGGTTCTTCACTGTAACTTTGTTCAACTGCAATAATCAATGCACATATACATAGAACCATATTCTTTTTCACACACAAGACAGGAGCACCCCAAGGTGATACACTAGGCCTAATAAAACCCTTATCAAGCAATTCTTGTAACTGATCCTTCAACTCAGGAGCAGTCATACGATACGGAGGAATAGAAATGGGCCGAGTGCACGACAACAGATCAATGCCAAAATCAATATCTCTATCAGGCAGCATGCCCGGAAGATCAACTGGAAACACATCAGGAAAATCCCGTACTACTAGGACTGAATCAACTGAAGGGGTATCAATACTGACATCTCTCACATGAGCTAGATACGCGTCACACCCTTTCTCAACCATACACTGAGCCTTAAGGAAAGAAATAACTCTACTGCGAGTGTGATCTAAAGCACCCCTCTACTCAACACACGGTACACCTGGCATAGCCGGCCTCACGGTTTTGGCGTGACAATTAAGAATGCATAATGGGGAAACAACCATTACATGCCCAAGATAATATCAAAACCTACCATGCTGAGCAATAATAAATCGGCTTTGGTCTCAAACTACTAAGAGCAACCAAACACGACCGATAAACACGGTCCACAACAAGAGAATCTCCCACAAGAGTAGAAACATAAACAGGAGAACTCAAAGAATCCCGAGATACACCCAAATGCGGAGCAAAATAAGAAGACACATAAGAATAAGTGGAGCTTGGATCGAATAGAACCGATGCATCTCTGTGACAAACCAGTATAATACCTGTGATGATAGAATCGGATGTAATAGCCTCGGTACGGGCAGGAAGGGCATAGTATATGGCCTGGCCTCCCCCTCTAGGGTGACCTCTACCTCTCCGACCTCTACCTCTAGCTGGTTGAGCAGGTGGGGTAGCAACTGGTGCTGTGATCATAGCCTGAGAACTCTGCGGAGCGCGCTGTGGATGAAAAATCAGTGAGGGTGCACTCCTCCCCAGTCTAGGGCAATCCCTCACCACATGGCATGTGTCATCACACTCAAAACAAGCTCTGGGAGGGCATGGCAGTTGTGACTGGCTCAGGCTAGGTCTGCTGGACTGACCTATGAAAGCACCCTGCATAGGAGGCGCACTAGATACTGGAGGTGCATAATATGGCTCTTGAGGCCTAGGAGGAGCTGGAATACCATTGGCTACTAGAAGATCTGAATGAACAGGGCGACTCATATAACCCCTACCATGACGACCTGCGGATGGGGCACGGATACCAAAATAGTGGCCCGACTCGCGAGACCTCTTGGCCTCCCTCTCCTCACTCTCCCCAGAATGCATACCCTTAATCCTCCTAGCAATGCTCACCACCTGCTGATAAGAAATATCCATCTCCAACTCACGAGCCATGCTAGACATGATGCTGGGAATAAAACCCTCAATAAACCGGCGAACCCTCTCGCGAACAGTAGAAATCAAAGCTGGGGCATGTCTAGCGAAGCTAGTGTAACGGACAGCATACTCCGAGACAGTCATAGTACCCTGGCACAAATTCTCAAACTCTGCACACCATGCATCCCTGTGGCTCTGAGGAACAAACTCCCTCAGGAACATATCCGAAAACCGAGTCCAAGTTAGTGAAGTTGCCGCATCCGGACTGTCTAACTCATAGGTACGCCACCACTCATAGGCAGCCCCTCAAAGCTAGAAGGCAGTGAAAGAAACCCCACTCGATCCTGATACACCTATAGTGCGGAGGATACGGTGACACTCTTCCAGAAATCCCAAGGCATCATCTGATGCCAACCTACTGAATATAGGAGGATCATACTTCTTGAACCTCTCAAGTCTCCGTTGCTCATCCTCCGAAGCCGCTGCCATGTCCTCGAGTTGACCTGGGACTACAGGCTGTACAGGAATAATCTATGGGACCTGATCAACATGCACTCGCTGCTCAGGAGTGCGGGCGGCGGGAGTCTGTGCTCCTCCCCTGGTTTGGGATGTGGCTGCAGCAAGGGGAAACAACCCTGCCTGAGCCAAAGTGGTGTACATGCTCATAAACTGTGCTAGAGTCTCCTGAAGTGCTGGCGTGGTAGTAGCAGTAGGTGTGTCAGGTGCCTGGACTCCGGCTGGCACTGCTAGTGGCTCCTCGGTGGCAGCTTGCACGGGTGCTCTGGTTTCACCACATGTGCGTCCTCGGCCTCTACCCCGGCCGCAGCCTATGACGGCGGCAGTAAGGGGTGCGGGTGCCTGATCATCTCGGGTAGCACGTGTCCTCGCCATTTGTGAGAGAATAGAAGAAAGAAGTTCAGAACTATGATATCAAAATCTCGCACGAAAAGGAAATCAAATGAAATGTAATTTTTTCCCTAACAGTTACATAGCCTCTCGTAGATAAGTACAGACGTCTCTGTACCGATCAGCGAGACTAATAAAACGGCTTATGATTCATGACTCCTATGAATCTAGAGCTCTGATATCAACTTGTCACGACCCCAGTTTGCCCTCCGTGAACCATCGTGAAGGCACCTAATCTCTACAACTAGGTAAGCCTATCAATGTGGAAAATAAACCAAATTGCGGAAGAAATAAATAAAAAACCGAAATAGTGGAATAAAACAGTGTTTAAAATGATGCTCGGCATACACAATAACACGCTCGAAACTAATAATATTTTTCAAAACCCGAAATCTCATGATTACAAGCCTTTGAATATCTACAAGCATCTAACTCTGGAATATCTAATCAAAGAAACGAAAGTACAAAAGGACTAATACAAAAAAAGGGAGAGTAGAAAGGGACTCTTCGATATGCGAATGCAGCAGATATACCTCGGAGTCTCTACAAGCGTCGTCTCATGCTTAATAAGTCTGAGTGGAGGTACCTGGATTTGCACATGAAAAATATGCGTAAAAAGGGCATGAGTACACCATAGTGGTACTCAGTAAGTACCAAGCCTAACCTCGATCGGGTAGTGACGAGGAAGGTCAGGCCCTACTAAGGTTAAATAAAATATAAGGTATGATAGTATAAGATAAAGCAGTACAATTGAAAGATAACAATAAGGATTAATACAGGATAATAAGGATAACAACAACTGAAACAGAGGCAAAAACAATCACAAGGAATACCACTCTTCACAAAGATAATAACCGGGGATCTCTCAGTATCCCGAGGATTTCTTAGTACCCTCAATATATGTCAGTGATCTCTTGGTGTCTCGAGGATCTCTTGGTATCCTCAATATATACTAGGGATCTCTTGGTATCCCGAGCATCTCTTGGTATCCTCAATACACGCTAGGGATCTCTTGGTATCCCGCACTTCAGTTCAAACCATAATTACGTACAGGGGATCTCTTGGGATGCCATCCTGTAATCCCAAGGTAAAACACACAGCAATAGCACAAAGAATACTCAGTTAAACTCAACTTCATGCGAAGGTAAAACAGGTAATTCTAACCTATCATGCTTCACGTAATACAAATAAGGCAGTTTAAGCAAATAAGGCAAATAAGTCAATTAGACATGCTTTCCTAAGCTAACAGTAGGCTTAAATTCCAAGTAGTATAAATAGGAAAGGGAAAACACATTTAAAGCTACTTTAGTGAAAACAGGATTTCCAACAATTAGCACAAGTACGCACTCGTCACCTCACGTACAAGGCATTTCAATTATCACAATACCAAATTCTAAAGGGAAAGTCTCTCACACAAGGTTAGGCAAGCCACTTACCTCGAACCAGCTCAAAATCAATCTGAAACCACGCCACAAGTACTCGACTCCATATGGACCGAATTGATTTCCTCTTCAAATTCCTCCTAAAATCGCCCTCTCCTAAGCTCCAAATCAATTTATAACTTTTTGAAACCAAACCCTCGAATTCTGATTTTTCTGCCCAGCAAAGTCGCATCTGCGGCTCAATTTTTGCATCTGCGATACCGCTTATGCGGTCAAGGGAACCGCTTCTGCGGTTCCTGCTCACTTTCCTCTTAGATGCTTCTGCGGCTTGGCTCCGCATATGCGGTAGTCGCATCTACGGCCTCTCATCTGAGAAGCCCAAAGACTTCAGCTGCAAACTCCAACTTTCCAACTTTCCATTAACCACCCGAAATCATCCTGAGGCCCCCGGGACCTCAACCAAAAGCACAAACAAGTCATATACCACTGTCCAAACTTATACAAGTCTCCAAAACACCTCAAACAACTTTGGATCAACCAATTAGCATTGGATTCAAGCCTAAGAACTTTAAAAACTCTCAAAATATGCTTTTGATCAAAAAGTCTATCAAACCTCGTCCGAATGACCTGAAATTTTGCACACATGCCACATTCAACACTACAGAGCTATTCCAACTTCCGGAATTTCATTCTGACCCTCGGATCAAAATCTCACTATCAAACCGGAAACTTCCAAAATTAACTTTCGGCATTTCAAGCTTAAATTAGCTTCGGACCTCCAAAACACAACTCGAACATGCTCCTAAACCCGAAATCACCCAATGGAGCTAACGGAACCATCAAAATTACATTCTGAGTCCATCTTTACACTGTTCCAACTACGGTCAAATATCCAAAACTTAAGCTCTCATTTAAGACCGGCCGGGTGGTTACAGAATAAAAACTTTTTCTTGATGGTTTCAAGGTTGTCACATAGTCCTTGAGCCAAATAGCAGGTTTCACTCCTATAGGTGACTTTCTAGTCCCAACAGTAGAACATGTAGTGTCCTTTAGTGCATTAACATAAGATTCTGTGATAGTTCAACTAGGTGTTGATCTGCTACCAATTGTACCTCATCATCAACTACATTCTCTACATCAGGAGAGTTAACCACTTCTGGGTGTTGATCTGCTAACATAAAATATTCCTATAGGTCTATACTTTCTTCTTTGAAAGGAAAGACATATTCCCCAAAGTTCGCATCCCTGATGACAAGGAAATTGATAGAGTCTAAATCAAACTACTTGTAACATTTCTGTCTCTGAGTAGCCTACTAAAATAGCTCTTGGAGCAAACTTTTCACCCGTGGGAAATGAACTGCCATAACATAAATATCGAAACACCCTCAAGTGGTCTATTTTGTGCTTTTTTCCATATAACATCTCATAAAGTGATTTTCCTTCCAAACATTCTCTCTGCAACTGTTTAATTAGATTTACTGTAGTTTTAACAGAATCACCTCAAAATCTAATAGATATATGGCTTTGAAATTTCAATGCTCGAGCCACATCCAAATGGTTTCTATCCTTCCTTTCTACTACTCTATTCGTGGAGTATAAGGATAACTATTTTGATGTACAATACCAAGAGAAATAAACAATTCATTATATTGAGTGATAAAGAACTTTGTCCCATTGTCTAATTTTAGTGTTTTAAGTATAACACCAAACTGACTTCTAATCAGAGAAAAGAAATCTTTCAATACAACAAACACGCCACTTTTTTATTGCAACAAACAAGTCCAAGTATATCTACTAATTTCATCAACTAATGTAACAAAATAATATTTTTTGTCATATGTCACTACTTTGTATGGACCTCATACATCAACATGAACAAATTGAAACATATAGTTGACTTGCTACTACTAACAAAGAATTTTAGTCTACTTTCTTTTGATAAAGAAAATCCTTTAACTCTAGTAAATATTGCATGGTAAGGCTGCATACAATAGAATTTTGTGGTCCGACCCTTCCCCGGATCCCATACATAGCGGGAGCTTTAATGCACCGGAATACCCTTTTTTTTAGTAAATATTGCATGGCATTTGTAGAAGCATTCCCCGGTCTTTGGTGCCATAATGTGGTGTTTGCTCCTTTTTTGTGAAATGATCCTGATGCCATAATTTCTTCACTTCTAATTATATATAGACCTTTTTCCTCCTTACCAATCTCTAAAACATTGTCATTGTAAAGTCCTTGAGAGACACAAAAGTCAGGATAAAAACATTATGAACAATAGAGGTATGTGGTCAATTTTGACACTAAAAGAAGGCTGGACTTAAAATCTTGTACATGTAGGACATCCTTTATTTTCCGTTTCCCTAGAATTATTGTATCTCCTGTGTGATATTTTTTAGCTTTTCTTTGTAGGTGTCTGAACTCCATAATTTATTTATTTTTTGGTTAAAAAGGGATTGATTATATTAACAACTAAAACTAAAATTTGATACATTAGAGGGGTAGTTTGTATCCCCTGTAGTAGCTATAAATTATTCCATAGTACCATTATTACATTCCAAAACGATTCTAGGAAAAGCAGTTCCTAGGATGTCTGCTCAAAATATTTCATTTGTAAACATCGGAGGAACTGTCAACATAATTGTCCTTCTAACAAAAATTCCTTGTTCTTTCCTTTTCTAGCAGATTAGCTACCCTGGTTTGTTTCCTGTAGCTGTGTTTCACCGTTGTTCTGCCCATCCTTTGGATCAACAACCTTCATCTAGAGTTAAAAGCGTCATACTTATTATTTCCCATTTTAAGCATTCTATAGTCAGTAGCTATTTCTAGGGGTGTGAGGCATCTTTGCTCTTCGATTTGCAATCCGTTTAAGAGGGAAGTTAGCTCAACTTGGGTATTGGTGGTGTGAGCCAGGCTTCCTATGTAGCCTACGCCAGTCTCCACTGGAGGTCCTAAAGATACCTCCAATTCCTCCTTTTCCTAGGTTATCTAGTGCTGCCCCATCAATGTTCGATTTATAGTGACCCCTAGTTGGAGGATCCCACTTACCTAGATAACAACCTCTTTTCTCATTCTATCCCTGGTTATTATAATATGTATTTTGTGGCTTTTGCTATAATGTTGGGAGTAGAAATATAGTCTTTCCTTTTCTTGAATAGGTTGCGGTTCCTTGTTAGCCAGATGTGCCATAAACAGAATGGAAAGATAACCTCTCAAGACAAGTTGTTATTGAAGGGCTTCTTCCTGAAGCTGGTCCATGTGTTGGACCATGAGTGCCTTGTGAAGGTAGAGTGTTGTTATGGATAAATAGTGGCTTTTTGAGTGTTGAGGTTGTGCCAGAACAACTTAGCATTGAGACAGACAAAGAAGATGTGGACAGTTGTTTCAAGATTAGAGGAACTGAAATGACACAAAGGATTGCAATTGACACCGATTTTCCTAATGAAGGCTCCAGTAGGGAATCCATCATGATAACAGCCATAGAAAGGTTTCTAGCTTATTGTGCACTATATTTTTCCAAATCCAATTGAAGTTATTATCGTCCCTAGCTGTTGGAGGGCATGTTTTGTAGCTAAGCAAAGTATAGGCATATCTTGTGCTGAAGATGACATTGCTTGTTAGGCCCCAGATCATCTTATCATCCTTGATAGAATTATTACGAATGAAGATCAAGTTCATGATATTGCCAGGGACATTGAAAGAGAAGAAAAAGGTATTCCATTCACCATTGTTGTAAATGGTGGCCACCTTGGTTGCTTGGTCATTTATGATTAGTGGTCCCTCAATCATGTTTCAGATGAAAGTGTTATTTTGGAATCCCAACATCATTTAAGAATCTGATTCTATCCCCTTTATTGACAACCCAACTAGAAGCATGTCTACATATATTCTAGCCCTTGAGGATGCATTGTCATATTGGGGATTTAACCTTTTTGGGAATGTGATTCTAGTCGCAGTGTTCAGAAATAAGGATTTTGGCCCAGAGTAGTGTTGTATGGTGGGCTGGGCCGGGACCGGGCTCACGGTCCTAACGAGCTAAACGGGCCTGGCGGGCCGGTCCTTAATGGTGCAAAAAGCCCGGGGCGGGCCGGGTATGATAAAATAGCCCACGAACTCGGGACCGCTAAGCCCGGGACCGGCTAGCGGGCCTGGGCCGGTCTTACCGGGCCTAACGGCTACTTTTAAAAAAAAATTAAAAAATAGCAACGGTCAAAAATTAAAAAAGTAGTCGTTGGGCTGCAATTTTGACCGTTTGGAACTTTCAAAAATAGCCATTTGGCCCCCAAACTTTATTTTAACTCTAAACTTTATATAATTACACTTTTTCCCAATTGTCAACTATAAATACCCCCTCATTCTTTAATTTTTACTCACCAATTCATCAATCTCTCTCAATCTCTCTCCTATAATTGCTTATTTTATTGTTGAAATTTTGTGAAAAATTGTGAAGTTGGTGAATTGAAGTATTCAAGTCTTCAACGATTTTCAATTTTCAAGAAGTTGTTCGGCAATTCGGTAAACGCGTTCCAACTCTTAAGTTTTAATATTATAGTTTTGTTAGTTTTATTTAGCATAATTATAATTAATATGGCATTTTCTTTGAAAAATATTTTTGGTGGCAAGGGTAAAGCTAAAACTGGTGAAAGTAGTGGCCAACCTACTACCTTTTCCCCGGCTCCCCAACCCAGACCTGGTAGACGTCCTGCTCCTCCTATTATTCTTGATAGTGATAACCCCTGTTTTCAATTTTCCGATAGTCAATTTTGCCATAATGTTGTACCAGGTCAAAATTTAGATGATGAAACTATGAATGCCCTTTATCCTAATCAAACTATCTTTGAAAATGATGAGGAAAATGAGGATGAAGATGAAATCCAACCGGATTTAGATGATACACCTACTAGTCCTTTTAATAACCCAACTGATGTACCGCCCGACCCACCTATAGAAACCCCTAGTTTTAATAGACAACCTCCTAAACGCCTAGAAACATCATTAGTTTGGAATTTTTTTACTCAAGTAAGAGAACAAAATAAGGCTAAGTGTAAAACATGTGGGAAATTACTGGCGCATAAATATACTGGAGACCGTAGCGGCACGGCTAGTTTGACTAGGCACATAAAAACACACCCTAGAGATAAAGTTAGATATTTACAAATGAAAGCGCAGCTAGAGGGGACACGTATAGATTTTGCGGATAGCCCTAGTACAGGTTCAAATCTAGTGCAACCAGGAATTAACACTGTGACCAGAGGTATTTTATATTACGATCCAAATAGAGATCGTGAAGAATTAGCAAAGATGGTTACCGTTATGTGCTTACCTTATTCTTTTCCTTCTAATCCTAATTGGGTGCATTATATTAGAAGAGTTTTTAATCCTACTTATAAAGGTTGGCCTCGCACAACAGTTAAGAGCGATATTTATATATATAAACATGAATATGAACAATATTTGCGGTATTTATTTACTCATATAACTAATCGGATTTCTATTACTACTGATATTGGTAGAAGTGGTAATGATTGTGATTATCTAACTATTACAAGTCATTGGATAGATGAGGAGTGGACAATGCACGCATTATTGCGTATAGAATAATTAATTCATGTCACACAGGTAAGTTTATAGCTAACACTGTTGCAGATATTTGTAGATATTTTTGCTTTAGAGATAAAATAATGGCAATTTCTATGGATAATGCTTCTAGTAACACTAGTGCTATAGGCATACTTACAACAACATTAAATCCTGCATTTAGGAATATATTCCATGTTAGATGTATTTGTCATATTTATCATTTAATTGTCGGTGATGGTATGCGAATTTTAAATTTTGAAATTGAAAAGGTTAGAATGGCTCTTAATTGGATTTTTATTCAAACCGTAGAAGTAGACTTAGAGAATATTTTAAAAAATGTGATGAATATGGCCTTAGAGAAAGAAAGGTTCCTAAAGCTTGCTCGACTAGATGGAATTGTATGTACGAAAGTTTAGTAGTTGCATATGAATATAGAAACCCAATTAATGCAATGTTTAATGCTCGGGTAGGTGGTGAGGATGATGATGAAATGCTTACTACTCAAGATTGGACGAATGTTAAAATTCTTATATATTTTTTAGAATATTTTCAAATTGCTACAAATGCATTTTCTGGGCAATATTATCCTACTATTTCAAACTGTTTAGTTTATATTGCAGCACTATGTGATTTGTTTGTTGAATTTTTGGAGGGTGGGGAAATTTATCAACTTGCTATAAATGAAATGAAAGAAAAGTTTAAAAAATATTTTTTCCCTATCCCTCCTATTTATGGTGTTGCTGCAATGTTAAATCCTACAATGAAATTAGGAGGTCCTCATTTTTGGTACTCAAATATTTATAAGGCTTTAGATCTTTCAAATGAGGAATTTGCTACACTTGCAGATGCAAAAGCCCCAATTAAAATCAATGCTCAAACAATTTATAAGGATTATCAACTTGCCTTAGAGCATGCTAGGCCAAATGTTCCAACCCCTACTTCGTCTAGTTCACAATTGTCTAAAAGAGCTGCGGGCTTAAAAGCACTTTAATCTTGGACGGAGTTTAGGGGTTCTCAAGGTGATAATTATGATGAAACTTCACATCTAAATGAGCTTCAAGTTTATTTGTCGCAGGGACTTGAAAAGGAGAATCCAGACGACACTTTTGATCTTTTGGAATGGTGGAAGGCAAAGGAAAAATATTTTCCGGTTCTTGCAAGGATGGCTCGGGATATTTTATCTATTCAAGCTTCAACTGTTGCATCAGAGAGCGCTTTCAGTCAAGCAAGACTTCAAATAGGTGATCATAGAGCGTCAATGAGGGAGAGCTTGGAAAAATCTGTACTGCTCAGAGATTGGATCCACTCGGAAAGAAGAAACTTTGGAATTGCGGAATCACAACCGACGATAGATGAAGCTTATAAAGAAATGATGGCGGAAATTGCGGAGGATGCTGCTTCGCCCGGAAGTGGTGATGAACAAGCTTCTTTTCCACCACCACCAACGCAACCTCCTCCGAACCTTGAAGGATTTATGAAATTTGTTAGAGATACAATGTAGATTATGGTGTAACTTGTACTTTGGCATATCTTCTTTTAGTTTTTTTAACTTTTAATGGTGGTATTAGTACCTTGTTGTGCTCATTCCATTGGGGGGAGGAAGACTAAGAAAGATATGCCATTTTTGGTAATAAAAATTATAAGACATGCCCTTGAATATCTTTTTCAGTATTTTTTTGTCTTTAACTTGCAATTATTTATAAGCTATAATATATATACATAACATTCAATATATACTACAAGAAAATATATAAGGGAATATATATACATAACATACAATATATACTACAAGAAAATATATAAGGGAATATATATACATAACATACAATATATACTACAAGAAAATATATAAGGTAATATATATACATAACATACAATATATACTATTAGAAAATATATAAGGGAATATATATACATAACATACAATATATACTACAAGAAAATATACAATGCAAAAATGCATACAATATATAACATACAATATATACTATTAGAAAATATATAAGGGAATATATATACATAACATACAATATATACTACAAGAAAATATATAAGGTAATATATATACATAACATACAATATATACTATTAGAAAATATATAAGGGAATATATATACATAACATACAATATATACTACAAGAAAATATATAAGGGAATATATATATACATAACATACAATATATACTAAAAGAAAATATATAAGGGAATATATATACATAACATACAATATATACTATAAGAAAATATATAAGGTAATATATATACATAACATACAATATATACTACAAGAAAATATATAAGGTAATATATATACATAACATACAATATATACTATTAGAAAATATATAAGGGAATATATATACATAACATACAATATATACTACAAGAAAATATATAAGGGAATATATATACATAACATACAATATATACTACAAGAAAATATATAAGGTAATATATATACATAACATACAATATATACTATTAGAAAATATATAAGGGAATATATATACATAACATACAATATATACTACAAGAAAATATATAAGGTAATATATATACATAACATACAATATATACTATTAGAAAATATATAAGGGAATATATATACATAACATACAATATATACTACAAGAAAATATATAAGGGAATATATATACATAACATACAATATATACTACAAGAAAATATATAAGGGAATATATATACATAACATACAATATATACTACAAGAAAATATATAAGGTAATATATATACATAACATACAATATATACTACAAGAAAATCTATATATATATACTACAAAACATTATAAGAAATTATATTTGGAAATATATATACATAACATACTATATATAGCATGCATAATAAATTAATAAGAAAGTACAATATGGCCGTTGGTGGTCATTGGGGGTGGGGCCCTCATTTTGAATTTTGAAAAATCTTGTTTTGTAGTATATATAGTATATTATGTATATATATTATCTTATTTCTATATATATATATATACTATACTAGTATACTATATATACTACAAAACAAGATTTTTCAAAATTCAAAATGAGGGCCCCACCCCCAATGACCACCAATGGCCATATTGCACAAATAGCCGTTTTTTTTTTCAATTTACAAAACTAACCTTCTCTAACACTATACATACCCCCCTCCCTCTTCTTCATTTCAATACTCAATACTCATTTCTCAATCTAAATTTCTCTCAATCTCCCAATCTCCAATTTTCAAGACTTCAAGTCTCAATCTTAATTTTCAAGTTACATCATGTCTCGTTCGGAAAGAGTGCGCTTATTTGTTTCGCACTACTATGAAGTGCTTGAAGAAAATTAAGAAGGCCAAATATTAAAATGCAAGAACTGTGGAAGAGTCTTAAATTTTCGTTCAGGGTGTACCACAGGCATTTTAAGGAGGCATAGAACGTATTGTGTTGATGGTATTTATCCGCAAATTCGTCTTTAAGATTTTTCAACAATTTGTGTTATTTTAAAATTATTAGACGTATTTATGCTTCATGTTGTATTTCTTATTAATTTATTATGCATGGCAATTTAGTTTTACTATTGTTTTGTTATTTTACCTTTTCGTCAAGCACTTTAATAATTAGATTTCTACATATATATTACATATATATATTATATATAGTCATGATATGGTTTACAAGAAATTGCCTTAAACAAAAAAAAATTAAAAAAGCCCGGAAATAAAAAAGCCCGTTAGGCCCGCTAAGCCCACGAGCCCGGCCTGTTTAGCCAAGGACCATATGGGCTTAGGCCCGTCACGGGCTGGTTCCACTCATTGAGCCCACGAAGCCCGGGACCGCCAGAGCCCAGGCCCGCTAAGCCCAGGCCCGTTAAGCCTTGCCCGTTTGGCTCATTTAGGCCCGGGCCCGGCCCAGAATACAGCATTAACCCAGAGGGAGGGAGGATTATGGAATATCCTCTAGGATAGGCTAGTATGGATTGCCCTATTTTTGCACTATACTCTTTCCAAGCGTAGCCTCCCTTATTCTTTTACATAGTGACAGTTTCCTAACCTACAAGGTGCATCTTTTTCTTACAAGGGATGGTTCCCCATATGAAGTTTTTTTGAGTTCTATCGATCAACTTAGTGGTTTTGGAGGGCAGTTTGATGAACTGTATGACATGATTTGGTATGTTATTCAGGGATTCCTTAACTAATGTGGTGCTTAAGTAACTTGTTTTACACTCGGCCAACATAGATTGTATATTGTCAATGATGAATTTGAAATCATTATTGGTTGGTCTCTTATGGGAAATTGGAAAGCCCTAATATTTGCCAAAAGTCTTTCTATACACATGATGCTGAGGTAGGGGAAATGGGATTTCCTTTTCTAATATACATGGAGGGCTGGAAAGAATTAGTTTGGCCCCCATTCACTAAAAGTACAAAATCCTCAAAAATTCAACTCCAAACAGCTCGAATCTAATTAAATACAACCCAATAACGTCTAACAAAGAAATACCATGTTAATTTGGGAAATTTCAGCTGATTACTTTCAATCTAACAGCAGAAGTCATCGAATCAAAGGATTTGGAAGAAAACTCTAAAGGAATAGACTAGAGAGGAGAGAAGATTTTTATTGAAGAAGAAGTATGAAATTTGTACAGTTGTCTCTACTTTTTAACTAACTAACAACACTCTTTTTTCTAATATCTTCATTCAGATTCCTAGCTATTTACACATAGGTCCCTACCTTCCTAACTCTTGATAGTGCTCTTCCCTGGATGGAACAACTTAATTTTCTCACTTTTCCGTTCTTATACTCTAGCATTTTAACTGCACAAACCTTTGTCACCTACTCTATGAACATGGAGTAAAATATTTTACTAACTTAGAACTTAGTTACTTCATGTTAATAATAGCTACTCCTACTAGTTTGTATAAGTTATAACTAAATGAGGAACTCCCTTGTCATGAATTTTTCTTTCCGATCCGTCCAAATAACATTAGAATCCGTAGTCAATTTGAAACCATATTTTTGCGAGCATACTCAAATCACCTTTTCTTTACTCTTACAAGTACCTACATGCATTCCAGTTTTGGTGGAACAAATATCGGAATCTAAGTGTGGTTAGATTTATTTAACGTATTAGTTCACGCTTCTGGAATTTAAAAGCTTCCAATATGGACTCTGTATTTATGACGACAAATAAAGAAGAAGGGAGGATGATAGGAAAAACGGAGTGATAATATATACAGTACTATATAGTAAAATAAGCTTGTATAATTCTTGATCGTTTGTACACAGAGAACAAGTATTTTTAAACATTATAATTTCCACCATGCATCATGCTCCTTTCTTCAATCCTAAGCCGCTCTTTAACATGTGAAATATAGCTTGCAGCCTTAGCATCTACGTTCTTGTCGCCGCCGCTGCCGCCATTCGTATCATGAACTTTGCCTTCAGGTCTCACGAATAAATTAGTTGCTGGCTTTGTGAAAGTCACCTTAGGCTTTGTCTCAATCTTATTCTGAGCAGTTTTACTAAAAGACAATGCGAACTTGGTTGTCATAAATCCCCCCTGCTTATTGTTTCTTTTAACCTGCATAATTGTTTAATTTTCTAAATCAAGAAAGTAAATGAAATTATTTTGGTATTGGTGAATGCCCCTGAAGCTAATAGGCCACCAATATGTTATCTAAAACAAGAAAGAAAACAAATGTTGGTATCGATGAATGCCCCAGAAGCTAGTAGGCCAAGGACGCCTTTATGTAGAAATTAAAAGGCAGTTGAAGATTGAATGCTAAATTATTTTGCAGATAGAAATGAATCTTTATAGGGTGGCTTTGTGGTCCCTGGATAGAATCTACACTGATAATATCAGTTTTATATTAATTTCCTTGAAAGCAGGAATATTTTCGTTAATTAAATTAAGTGATCTTGGAATATTTTCTTCCGAGATATATCTAAAATCAGAGGATTAGATTACTAGGTGCAGCAATTGATTCCAAAGTGGAAAAAGAAGGATTAGATTTGTGATTCTGAATTAATTATAGTAGTTTAGAAGAAGACCTACCCCTGCAAATGTTTAAAATGCCATTAATCATTATCTTCTTCCATTATTTTTTTATTAATTCCCATGTAGACTTGCCATAGTTAGAGGTACTCGTCAAAGAAAAGGATAAAAAAAAAAGAGAGAAAAAATAGAATTTAACTTTTATACATTGATCATACGAAAACTTTTTATACTATTAGGTCAACAAACAAAAAAAAACTACATGCAACCGTTAATATAGATGGAATTAATTATTTAAAAAATAAGATAGATTACCCGCTACAATAGGTTAAAATATATTAAATTCCTTACTATGCTTGTGCATACAATATTAATTCAAGAAAATAAATATTTGACCATGTTAGAAATTCCGCAAGTGTGAACTAGCTAGCGACTGTAGGATTGCTTTACCACATAATGAAGTGTCAAACGAAAAGAAGAAATGTCGGTAAAATTAAATGGATAGCCTCAGTGCCCGAGCCAATATAGGATGTTAATTACCCCTTCCGTTTTAATTTATGTTAACATATTTGACCGAATACAAAATTTAAGTAAAGAAAGAAGACTTTTGAACTTATGGTGTAAAATGAGACACATATATTTTGTGGTGCTATAAATTATTGAATAAAGATAAATTATTCCCAATTAAAGAAATGGCTATTCTTTTTTGCACGAACTAAAAAAGAAATAGATTCACATAAATTGAAACGGATGAGGTGTAAGTTAGGAAATCTTTCTCATTTTCTTTATCTTCTTCATTTTTGGAGGTAAAGTAATGGCTGCGGTTGGCACTTGGCAAGCCACAAGCTTCCTTTGTGGTGATTCCTTAATTTTAGAAAGTGCATGGAATAGAAGCAAAATTCAACATCTCAAAAGTCAAATCAGAGAATAAGAGAACATTGAAGAGAGAATTATGATGAAGGGAATGTAGAATAGTCAACTCATATAGCACAGAAAGTCAACCTCCCTCGCAAATATGAAATCACTCATGATAGTTAGAGAAGAAATTATGTCACTAATTAGAAGCTAAACATTCTTATAAGGATGGCAATTTGCTTCGAAGGGTTCAAGAAATTCAAAATTAACAGAATCTTTTTGATGTTACAAAGATCAAATTAGGTTTCCCGAAAGTTTAGTCCCACGTAATGCGAAGGATTTGCGCAGAGCCATTATTTACCAGTAAAACGATACAGTTGAATTTATACGTTGTTTATAGACAAGTGTATTAATTTAATCCAAAAAATAATAGATGAATTAGATAAAAATATAAGACTTAGTCTTAAAATCGAAATAGACGGCAAATATTGTGGTTCTAGGCGCAGAGCTACCGGGAGCGATAAGAACAAAACAAATAAGGAATAAAGTCAAAATTGATGGAATATATATAATGTATGGCTATCAGAAAATTCGTGTCAGTTACAATGATGATAGAGCTCACTATTTATAGTTGTACCTAGGGAAGAAGGTCTTAGGATTAAGCTCCTCTTTAATGACAATTATGAGAGCTATTGAAGGATATGTAACGGTGGGCAATTGTAACGATCCAGCTGGTCATTTTGAGCATATGCATTCCATTCAGCTATTTGAAGTCTTGATCAGCATCGTATAATGTATTATGACTTGTATGAATCATCGGTTTTGGTTTTCAGGTTATTCGGAATTGATTTGGATATAAATATCATGATAGAAGCTTTAGAGTTGGAGGAGTTGGCCAACTTTGACTTTTTAGTATTTGACCTCGAATTGGATTTTTGATTGTTCCGTTAGGTTCGGATGATAATTTTGGACTCGAGTATATGCCCGAATTTGCATTTGGATATTTCTAGAAGGTTTCGGTGCTAATTGGTAAAACTTGGAAAATTTAAAGGTTTGGAAAGTTCATAAGTTTGACCGGGAGCTAACTTTGATGAAATCGGGTTCGAATTGTGGTTCCAAAAATTAAAGTAGCTTTTTTATGTCATTTGAGGCTTGTGTGCAAAATTTGAGTTCATTCCGAGTTGATTTGATAAGGTTCAACACGAGTTTAATTTGGAAGTTGAAAGATTCAAACTTCATAAAGTTCAATTTGATGTGCGATTCGTGGTTTTGATGTTGTTATACGTGATTTGAGGCCTTGAGTAAGTCTGTGTTATATTATGAGACATGTTGGAAAGTTCGGATGGGGTCCCGGCGGGCTAGGGTGAGTTTCGGATAGGTTTGAGTTGTGTTACGCTTGTTTTTTTAATGTTTCGACATCGTTTTTCAAGCATAAATGGTACCATATTAAGTAAATGAGCTCCAATTTCTATATTCATTGAAGCATTAGATTCGTAACCATAGCAACTGGAATCATCAAATTTCTGCATCGTATGAGGAATTTATGGTCATTTTACTAAGAATTGAGTTGATAGATTTTTTTCATATTAATTACGAAATTTGCCACTGATTCGTATTTAAAAATCTGCACTATTTTTAAATATTAAAACCAACATATCTCGCTCACTATAAGGTCAAATGGAGTGATTCAAAAGCCTAACTTGACAAAAATTTCACAAAAAGTCCATTAGAAGCATCAAAAGCGAGTTTCGAGATAATTGGGCACGTGAAACAAGGTGGAACAGCTGGGCAAAAGTATTTAATATCGATGGTTTGTTCTTTTGGTCATATTTTGAGTTGGGGAGCTCGGATTTGGGCAATCTTTGAGGTGATTTTCACCATATGGATTGGGGCAAGTGTTCTCCACTCAGTTTTGATTATATTTCGGGAATCTATCTTCCTTTTTGGTAATTGGATTATGAATTTTAAAGAGAAAAGTTAGGGGTTTTGTCCAAAGGTTCATAATGTGAATTTTTGAGTTTTGAACATCAATTCTGAGTCAGATTTATGTGAAACTAGTATGGTTGGACTCATAATTAAATGATTGTCGGATTTTGTGAGTTTTATCGAATTTCGAGGTGCGGACCCGGGTTTGACCTTTTGGTTGAATATAGGATTTTCAATAAAGATTCGACCTTTATCAATTGGAATCGTTTTTTTAGGCATGATTTGATGTTATTGAGTTGATTTTGGATGATTCACGCCATTCGGAGGTCGGTAGGCGCGTGATGACATTTTTGGAGCATCATTTGGCTTGCTCAGTATTGGATTTAATTTGTTTGAGGTAAGTAACACTTTTAAACTTGGTGCTGAAGGTATAAAACCCCGAACTACATGTTATGTTTTTGGTGTTGAGGTGAGCACATGCTAGGTGATGGGTGTGTGAGCGTGAACCGTGTGAATTGTGACTCTGTTATTATTGTGGTATAGTGTAGTTACCTGATCTTATCTATGACCATGAAATCTCTATGTACTAGAGCTTTTGAGCTGTGATTCATGTTAGAAATCATGTCTAGGCTACATGTTTATTCTGTTGGGAGCCACCGAAGTCATTTCTACTGTTGAGTTATTTGCTTACATTGTAATTACATACTTGGCCATACGCATTCATTTGCATATCATATCTCAGTCTCTGTCACCATGTATTGTTACATCATATCATCATTTTTGGGCTGATTTTCATGACAATTTTAGCCCGAGAGACTGGAGAGATTGATGACTGATCGAGGCCGAGGGCATGATTGTGAGGATATTGATTTATGATGGGAGCGTACTGCACGCCGCAGCAGATGTTATTGATTCATGCCATGATTGGCTTATTATAGTGCTTGGGTTGAAGAGGCCCCTCCGGAGTCTGTACATACCCCCAATGAGCGCTGGCACTTATTGAGTGCGAGTGTCGAGTGATTGGGAGAATTGAGTGGTTGTGAGGATAGAGTAACTGCGAGGATTGAGTGACTGGGAGGACTAAGTGCATTGATGCATCGATAGTATGCATATGATTTTATCACTGCATTATATTACAGTTGGCATGCATACATTGACATGTAGGAATAGAGATGTGTTTTTCCTCATGCCATTTGAACATGAAACATTTACCTAGTGAAGTCTTTTGGGAAAAATTACACTTTTTCAAACTTATTCATATTTTTAGTGTTTATGATAAAAATTTAGGTTTTTACTGAGATACTTAAAAAGCATGCCTATTTTCCGAAACTGTGAAAGAGTTGAGCATTTTATCTCTGAGTTACTTCTTTTAGCATTATTATTATGTTATGAGTTGTTATTGGCTGATGGTGTTAGACTCCAAACTTTGTTCCAGCTCGTCACTACTTTCAACTTAAGGTTAGGTTTGTTACTTATTGAGTGCATGGGGTCGGTTGTACTCATACTATACTTCTGCACCTTGCGTGCAGATGTTGGATGTTGATGTTGATGTTGTTGTGTATGGCGGGAGATGGATCGGAAGATGTACCTACATTCATGGTAGCTCTACACTTATGAAATATCTGTTTATGTATATTTGGATAGATGGCATATTTATTTCATACTAGTTTTGTAAATTCTAAATCTTAGAAGCTCATGATTTGTATAAAAGTATTTTTATTATCATTCTTTTCTTCAAAAATCTCATTAATTTGGATAGTTGTTAATTGGCTTACCTAGCGGGTCGGGTTAGGTACAATCGCTACTAGTTGGATTTTCGGTCATGACAAGTTGGTATCAATCCCTAGGTTCATAGATTCTGCAAGTCATGAGCAAGTTCTAGTAGAGTCTTGCGGATCGGTATGATGACATCCATACCTATCTTCGAGAGGCGACAGGGCATTTAGGATAAACTTCACATCTTTCTTTCTTTCTTTATCGTGTAGCATTGATTTAGCTTGAAGCGTAAATCTTTGAATTCTTACCACGCATTCGTATACGCATGTGAGCGCTCAATATCAGTTGTACATCGACGACTTGTGATTATCATGGATAAAGTGTGAGATGTGATTTTGGCGTGCTGATGATGGGCCAATCTGGAGGACTTGAGGCCGGATTTTTACTGTAGCCTGAACAGAGGGATTTCGATTGTGTGAGCACGTGCTTTTGGATATATAAGTCCAGTAGTGTCCCTATTAGTGGAATTTACGGCTCGATGAGTGATTTGATGGCTATATAACGAGTATGATGTGACTGTGGGAAGTGTCCTGATCTTTTGAATGTGAAGAAAGGAGTTTGCTTGAGATGTAAAAAGGACTATTAGGTGCTTGATTTATGTCTTGATTTGATGTATAGTCTCGAGTTATGGGTGTGTTGAAGGACCTTTCATGTTGTTCAATTGCGGTGTGGAGTGAATTTTCATGTCTTGTTGTGAGTTCAGACTCAGGAAGATTAAGTAATTACATAGCAGTTGTAGCTGCGGAAGGGTATAAAGAAATGTCGGTTTGAGGCTGAGCAGGTGGGTTATAACATGTAAGGTAATCTACGGATATGTGATTTTTTATGATGTTGTGTGGAGGCTTTCTTTTTTACTAGTGGTTTATGTTTGTGCGATTTGAGTTTGGATCGGTTGTAATAGTTGACCTGACCGTCACGAGGATGAATGCGAGATTTGCAGATGATTTGAGGTATTAGATAGGTTTGTGTTGCATGAGCTTATGAAGGGTTGGGTTGAACTTTGGTGCAGAATTATGGAAGTCATAGAGTATGGGTATTACGAGTCATCGAGCATTTTGTTCTATGGCTTTGAGCTAAGTGGAAGAGTCTGCTATCGCTGATTTGTTTATGTGGCATGTGTTGTACTGTTTCCGTTTGAGGCATATTGATGAATCGGATATGGGTTGCAGAGATTAAGATTTAGGGTGACTCGAGTAAAGGAATTTCCGGTCACGGGTTATGTTACACTTTATGGGTATATGGGAATCGCGGGATGATTTAAGTTTGTTATTCATAACAGATGTAATGTGCACGAAATAGGATTCACTCGGTTACCTAAGGTTTTGAGATTTGGAATTCATTGTTATGATGATTTGTGAGTTGCTATCGCACAGTGTTTGTGTAATTGTAGGATGCTTGTCTAGGTGTCAAGGTAGTGAATGACCTGAAAGGAGGTTTTATATAATGCATGATTCAGAGATTCAGTATTCTATTTCCAGTGGAGGAAAGGCAATCGAATTAGGAATGTTCAGATTTGGGTTGACGGAGTAATGAGGCTTGGTATTTTCGAGCATGGTAGAGTTCTCAATTGTGATGTGGTGTCATCTTCCTTGTTGAACGCATAAAGGTTCGCCAATGTTATGGCCTTCTTCAATTTTCCTTTGGGGCAGGGTATTGTGAAATGGTTCCTGAGATGCGGTTGTAAAAGATAAAAGAGTGTAGCAATTTAGGAATCGAATTGGTACTTCTAGTATTGATGGCTCGAGAAAGATGATCTTCTAAGAGGTTTAGAGTTGGTAGCGGCTCATTTGTTCGGGTGTTACGGAGATGAATTCGGATTTGGGGCAACAATTGGGCGACGAAGGACAGGAAGGACATGTGGGAGGTGTTTTACGGTGGTTGAATTTCTAAAATGTTAAGTGTGAAAAGTAGAAGTCGAGGAGTTAAAAGAGAGGGTTAAACCAAAGTGGGAGAGTGGCAGAGTAACATATGAGTTCTGTGGTAGGATGGTCACACGCCTTGAGGAAAGTCTGGAGCCATTTGGGAAATTCATGGTGGACAATGACTAGGTCCACGAATTTTTATTTGGGTGCAACATGACTTCGAGTTTGGAATGTGTTGTTGGACTTTTAGCTGATGCCAATAGGGAAGAAGGAACCTCGGTGGGTCTCAGGGTTATGTAATTGTAGCTTCAAGCTAAGTGGGAGAGCCCTACCGTCTATGATTGGACTGCGTGGTTGTCTACTTGTGCGGTTTCTAGTTATCGGGTACTGGTGGGTTATTACGAGTAAGGGGAAAAACATTAGTGGTAATTTGAGCAAAGGATTTGAGGAATATGGGCTATCTTTGGCCTTATCGGTTAATGTTCAGGTTTTGGGAAGATTCAGGATTTATGCTTCATGTAGAGGTGATTTACAAGAAAGGTGATTCAGCCGGGTGCTTTTTTGAGAGGGTGTTCATGTGTTAGCAAAGCCTTGGGGGTTTGATTATATTCGGGACCAAGACAGAGTGGGTGACTCTCAACAACGGTCCTAGTGGATTCAAAGGTTAGAGTGTGGTGCCTAAGGACTTCGAGTCCGTGGTATGGTTAAGTATCGAGCCTTTACAGCGGATTATGAAAGGGGCTTGGAGTGTTCTATGTTATCTTCGGTCTGCGGTATAGTATTGGAGGAATGGGAGAAAATAACTTCGGATTCATAGAAGAATTGTCAGAATAGGTGTACCAGTTGAAGACACGATTCTGCACACAATGAGGGTATAAAATGGTTCATGGGTTTTGAGACGACGTGGTCTCATGAAATCAGGCCACTCAGGATGAGTGCGGAGTTGGGTTCGTGATGTTTTCAATGGGGCTATTATTATTCCTAAGTCAAGCCTAGAGTTACTTAGAAGAAGTCAAATCAGTTAGTAATGGTTGAATTGGCACGATGGTGGCAATGATTAGTTCCTTTAGCGTGATAAGTTATACATGTGCTTGGTGGCGGTATGTGCGATAAGGCCACCGTAATTGATTTTATGTGAAGGCATTCGAGTGTTATGGCCTCTTAGGATCCTGGAGGGGTTATGGTGGTTTAGATCACGACTTGAGGTTGTATTTTCTGCAGTTGTAGGAATCCAATTACGTGTTGCAATGGTTCTCTTGAAATGAGTTAAGTAAAATGTTTCTATATGGTGAAGTGTTTACCCTATTAGTGGTTTAGGAGTTATGATGGAATTCTTGTACTCTTGCGCATTGGCATGATTAAGTGCATCGAGTAACATGGGATTTGGAAGTTAAAGATCAAGGTTGGAGTTTGGTGTCGGCAAGAATGTCCAGCTCGGATGAGCAGGGGAAACGGATTCAGATGGTTAGAGTAAGAGCGTCACCTGAGATCGGTGTCCTATGTAAGAGGCTTTGAGTACTAATTTCGGATTTTTGATTCGCTTAACAGCATTAGTGCGGCCGGTGGTATGGATGTGCAGACTTGTTACCTGGTGCGAAAGGTCGTGGGAGCGTATCCCACGCGAAGATTGTATAAGTGTGACATGTAGTCACTTTATTGATCGAAGATTGGAACGAAATATAGAGATTGTGGTACTATCGTTCATATGAGAATTTATGCCTGAAAGGTGCTCGGTTCATTTGGTTGTGGACTGTGGAAGTTTGTTCCAGATCGACAGTTGTCCTTGGGTGTCATGGGAAGAAGGGTTATTGTGAATCCTTGAAAGGTTACTAGCCTAGTACGGTGCGATCAGAATCGGCTTGAGGTCTATGGATGAATCTAAATGTGAACGTGGGCTCTATATCAGGCTGGATATATTCACTCCAGCATAGCGCTCCTTATGGAGGAGTATTCGGACGTTGGATGTTAATTCGTCATCATCTATTTTGTGTTCGTATGATGGAAGCGGGTCTGGCAGAGAATTCCGGATGTTGGAATTGGCTCTAAAGCCCATTTGGCTGAGTAAAAGAGAATATCATCATATTACCTTGAGCTAATGTGCTCAACTGAGTTGTGATAGCATGGGGTAGGTGCATGAGGTGTTAAAAAGTGATTTCAGACAACTCCAGAGCAGTCCTTACGCGTTCAAGGTCGAACGTATGTTTACGTGGGAGAGAATGTAACGACCTGACCGGCCATTTTCAGATCGAGAAAATCGTTAGACAATTTGAGGCCATGAACAGCTTCACTTCAGGTATGATGACTTGTACGCATGGTCGGAATTGAATTTGGGAAGTTCAGAGTTGATTTGGAAAGAGAATTCTCATTTCGGAAGCTTTAAGTTAGAAGATTCTGACTAAGGTTGGATTTTGAGTAAATGACCTCGGAATCGGGATTGAAGGTTCCAACTGGTTTGTATGATGATTTTGGACTTGGGTATATGTCCGGATCGGGTTTTGGATGATACGGGAGCATTTCGGCATCCATTGTGGAAGTTAGCATTTTGGAAAAATTTCATAAATTTGGGTTGAAGGGCATTTCAATGTTATCGATGTCCGTTTGAGATTCAGATTCTGGGATAGCTCCGTATGGTAATTCTGGTATTGGGAGCACGTCCGGAATTGGAGTCAAAGGTTTGTAGGTCATTTTGGGGTCATTTGGCGAAAGTTAGAAATTTGAAGGTTTTTGAGGAGTTTGACTGGAAGTGGGCTTTTTGATATCGGGGTCGGCTTCCGATTTCGGAAGTTTGAGTAGGTCTGTAATGTCAAATGTGAATTGTGTGCAAAATTTGAGTTTAATCGGACGTGATTTGATAGATTTTGACATCGAATGTGGAAGTTGGAAGTTCTAGAGTTCATTAAGCTTGAATTTGGGTGTGATTCATGATTTTGATGTTTTTTTATGTGATTTAAGGCCTCGAGAAGGTCCTTGTAATGTTATGGGACTGGTTTGTGTTATTGGACAGGGTCCCAGGGGCCTTAGGTGTGTTCGGAGGTGTTTGAGTTGTATCGCGCTATTATTTGATGTTTCGGCATCGTTTCTTTGGGAATAAAGGGCACTATATTGAGAAAACGACCTTTGATTTGTAATTGGATTGAACCATTAGATATGTATCGTAATTACGGAGCCATAGCAACAAGAATCGTCGAATTTCGATGTCGTAACATAATTGCTGGTTTTCTGGTGCGAAGATTTGTTCTTCGCGAACGCGAGAGAGGTTCCACGAACGCTAAAAAGGATTTATGGGTTGACCGTTCAACGCGAAAAATTGCTCTTCGCGAATGCGAAGCTCTCCCGCGAAGGCGATGAAGAAAAATCACTAGTGTTTTAAACCGAGAGTTTTAGTATTTTGGGCATATCTTGAGTTCAGGAGGTAAATATCTAACCTTTATTTTGCTGTTTCTCCATTATTATTTCTGTTTGTTTCTATTTTTTATCCGTGTTTGGATTGTAGAAATTGGGATTTTGAGCCCTAAAGTTAAAAAATAGTAAATCCTTGATTTGAGGGTCGATTCATTGACGAAATTGGATGAATTTCTGGATATAGACCATATGAGTTATGGGTAATATTTATTTTCAATAATTTTTAGAATACGGGCATATGAGCCCGAGGGTTGACTTTATTGACTTTTCGAGCGAAGTTGGGAGTTGTTACAAATTGATTTATTATGAGTATTAGAGTATATTTTTATTGTTTGCACATTTCTTAACTAGTTTTGGAGTGACAGACACCGGTTTGATGTGTTAGAGCGATGTTGGAGCCGGTTATGGAACATCGGAGCGAGGTAAGTCTCCTTGCTAACCTTGTAAGAGAGAATTTACCCCATATGTGAAATGATTCGATTTGTACTTCTATTTGTGGGGGCTACGTATGCATGAGGTGACGAGAGTCCGTACATAGCTACTATTCATATTTATGTCCGGGTAGTTTTAGGTTTACACCATGCTTTGTGGACACCGTTACTTGATTATATTTGTTAATTGTATCAAATGGAACTAAGTTGAGGATTTTTAAGGATTTAAAAGTTTCAAGTTGAATAGTCTTAATTTTGAAAAGAATCAAGAAAAGGGTTATGATTTAATGATAAATTTATATTTGACCGCGTCGCAAGTATGATCCGCAAGCGGGGAAACTCCTTAAATTTATATTTGACCGCGTCTCATGTATGATCTGCGAGCGGGGTAATTCCTTAAATTTATATTTGACTGCATCGCATGTATGATTCGCGAGCGGGGTAAATAGATGCATCTACGGTTCGCAATGTTTGACCCTCGGTAATGCACAGTTTAAATATTATGTTGGATCGGGTCGTATGACCTCGACATGATTTGCGCATGACTTAATTGACTGCTTTGGAATTTTTGATAATTGATATGGCCTCATTGGCCGGAGATATAAATTTTTAAAAGATGAAAATAAATTTGGAAATCTCCTATTAACAAAAGAATCGTTTACCTGCTTCATGTTATTGAGTTTACAGTCACCTTAAAGAAATTCATAATTTATCATATTATCGGTATATTATTGTTGGACATAGTAAGTGTCGGAGTCGATCTTTCGTCACTGCTTCTTCAAGATTAGACTAAATACTTACTGGGTACGCATTGTTTCCGTACTCATACTACACTTATTGTACATTTTGTTATATAGGAACATATATGTCTAGTGGCCTTGTGTGCACTGCGACGTGGTTGATATGGGGACTTAGGTACATGTATGTCTAGTGACCTTGTGGGCGCAACGACATGGTTGATATGGGGACTTAGGTGAGCTGCATCTTATGAGACGATCCGCAACCAGTAGAGTCTCCTTCAGAGTACTTGTATTTTTCTTTTATGTCCAAATTTATATTCTTTACAGTTATTGTATTTTTTAAATTCATAGTAAATTCTCATGCACTTGTGACACCGGGTTCTGGGATGATTATAGGATATTCAGTATTGAAATTGGAAAACATTATTATTATTCTGTAAAGTTAATCTTTTACTAGTTAAGTTGAAGGAAATTTATGATCTCAAACAAATAAAAATAAGAGTTTAATTAACTATTTAGTGTTGGCTTGCCTGACAGTGGTGTCGGTGCCATCACGATCTTTAATGAATTTTGGGTCGTGACAAAAACTCAACGGGATTGTTAGCTAACCCATAGCTCTGGAATATTCACTCACATTGAATTCGTCTTTAAGTTTGTTGTTGTTTTTTTTAATCTCTTAATTTGTTACTCTAGATTAATTTTAGTTAAATATTCATATGTTAGGGTTTGCTTGAATAAATTAATTGTTTAGTTTAAAATAGTCGATAGTTAATCACAAGTCCCTGTGGGTATGATATATGGACTTAAAATCCTATATTACTTATCAACCACGTATACTTGCATGTGCGTTTGGGAGAAACAGGCCTGCACCGAAGAGAAGACTAGAGTTCTCAAAAGACTGAGTGAAAGAAGCCATAATAGTAAGAAGATGGTGGAGCTTTTTGAAGAAATTTGAAAGAGATGAAAGCAAAAGAAGGTTAAGTGCAGAGAAGATAATGGACTTATGAAAATTTTGGAAGTGAAAAAGGTAAAATGATGAGTATAAGTAAAGATGCAGACAACAAAAATTGTGGTCATGATTACCTCGAGAACCGGCAAAAATATTGTTGAATCATGGGGCAACACGTGTACGGGGTGTTAAATGCGAGAAAACATGTGTCTTATCAAGCGTCAGAGACTGTTTAGAAGGTTTTCAGAAGATTTCCCGCCAAAAAAAAGATATTCACCAACTTCCCGATGGCACAAAGATATGCCATCAGAAAGTAGAGAGACTATCTATATAGGGTAAAACTATTTTACATTAAATGATCGAATGACAACATGACACATAGAACAGAAGATAGGTAGAAAGTAAATTACGTAGTAACCAGTACCGGGAACAACAACTGTGATTGACATTGGACAGACCCCGAAGGGAATATGATCAAACATGATCAGATCATATGCTTACCATCGGATAGCATTCAATAAAGAATATTTCCTAATATTAAATAGACAGTAGTTGCAGAGAATTTTGGCATTCGTGGTCTATTGTTACATATGCATCAATGGCCCCCTTATTGTCATTTAAGATGGGCTTGATTCTAGGATCTTATTCCCTATGTATAGCTATAAATAATAGTTTCAACAACCATTGTAAGGACACGAAATTACTAGCAAAACTTATGTCATATTCTATTCTCAAGCTAAATAAGATAACTTTACTTGCTCTTGCATATTGTTCTTATTTCTGTCCTCGGAAGCATCGCTCTGTGATGACCCAAAAGGTCATTTCTTGTTTTAAAAGTAAATTGTGCATTATGAGGCCTTAAAAACCTCTTTCGGCATCACCTCGATTTACATGCGCAGTCTGGCGCGTAGCCGGAAAGCCATTATGTGAAAATCTGTGAAAAATAATAAATTTTGACTTTAAAATAGATTTAAGTTGACTTCGGTCAATATTTTGGGTAAACGGACCCGGACCCGTGATTTGACGGTCCCGGAGGGTCCGTAGGAAAATATGGGACTTGGACGAATACCCGGAATCGAATTCCGAGGTCCCAAGCCCGAGAAATGAATTTTTGAAGAAAATTATTTTCTGGAATATTTATGATCTTTTGAAAGTGAAATGTGTTTAAAGTTTGATGGTATCGGGCCCGTATTTTGGTTTCGGAGTACGGTACATATCTTATATATGATTTGAGTCGAACCTTTGAAATTTGGTAAGAAATGGACTTGAAATGACGTGAATCGGACCGTATCTGAGAAAATTGGAAAATTTGAAGTTCTTAAGAAATTTCATGATTTTGATGCTAAATTCGTAGTTATTGATATTCTTTTAGTGATTTGAATGCACGAGCGAGTTCGTATGATGTTTTTAGGTTGGTGTGCATGTTTGGTTTGGAACTCCGAGGGCTCGGGTGAGTATTGGATAGGCCACGGGATGGTTTTTTGGAGTTGGAAAATTGCAGGTTTCAGTTGTTCTATTGCAGACCTGCAGGCTTCACATGCGAGGGCTGAGTCGCAAATGCGAAACAGCCCACGCCAGCCCTTCCTCGGAAATGCGATTTCGCAAATGCGATAGCTCCCCATATGGGCCTGTCTTCGCAAATGCGACCGGATGTTTGCAAATCCGACTTCACAAATGCGAGCTTATCAGAGTCTGGGTTCGCAATTGCGATACCTGCAACCTGTAAATTCATAATTTAGACGCATTTCAACTATTTTTCACACTCTTTCAAAACCAAAACACTCTAGGGCGAATTTTCAAAGATAACTTCTTCCCCAAATCGATTGTAAGTGATTTCTAACTAGTTTTCTTCAATCTTTAACATCTTTTCACATGATTTCAACTCCAGATCAATAATTTTCATGGGGGAAGTTGGGTGTTTTGGGTAGAACCTAGGTTTTTCAAAAATTGGGGATTTAGACATCGATTGGAGGTCCGATTTCAAAATAAATTATATATTTGAGTTCGTGGGGGAATGGGTAATCGAGTTTTGGTTCGAACCTCGGGTTTTGACCATGTGGGCCCGGGGGCAATTTTTGACTTTTTGAGTAAAACTTTAGAAAACTCATTTTCATGCATTATAATTGATTCATTTAGAATTTATTGATATAATTAAGTAACTTATGGCTAGATACGAGTGAATTGGTGGTGGAATCAAGACGTAAAGTGATAGTAGAGACTTTAATTGTGTTCATGGCATCGAGGTAAGTGTTTAGTCTAACCTTAGCTTGAGGGATTAGGAGTCAAGTCTTATTTGCTATGGGGTATTTGTTGAGTACGACGTATAGGCATGGTGACGAGTATCTATACGTTGGTGTCAAGCATTCCCCTGGGTCTTATATTGTGATTATTATGACTTCGTTGTATTATTCATGCCTTGGTGATGATTTCTATTATTGGGCAAAGTTCGTGGAAGTAATTATGACATTTGAACAATGAGGAGCGTTGGCTCAAGTTGTATAATGAAATGTGAAAGTATAAGTGGTAATTGAACCTTTTAGAGCATTGGCTCAAGTTGTGAAATGAGTTGTGAAGTAAAAGTGAAAAAGATAATAGAATCATTATGTTATCTCCCTAGCCGGGATGTTGATGCTTCTTATGATGTTGTTCCCTTACCGGGACTTGATTGTTGAACTATTGTTCCCTTGCTGAGATTCTTATTGTAATTTCATCTATTCCATTGCCCTATTGTTTGTGATTGTTGTTTGGGTGAGGAAGAGTGTTAAAGCACGAAGGGTGATGCCGTGTATTGTTTTGGTGAGAGAGTGTTAAAGCACGAAGGGTGATGCTGTGTATGATTTGTGAGGAAAGAGTGTAAAGCACGAAGGGTGATGCCGTGCCGCACGATGTATAATTCCGTGCCGATTATATTCATTATATGGTGAGGACGAGAGTAAAAGCATGAAGGGTGATGTCGTGCACATTTTTATTACTTGATTGCTTTGGTGAGGACGAGAGTAAAAGCACGAAGGGTGATGCCGTGCACTTTTTGATTCCTGATTCTTTTTTGATATCTGAGATATGTTATTTCTTTTAATTACCCGTTGTCTTTCTATAGTTCCCCGCAGCATGTTACCCCTCCCATACTTGACTGTATATTATTGTTCTTCTCTTTCTCTATATATAGTTAAATTGCACAGGTTTATTTGGTAGTCTGGTCCTAGCCTCGTCATTAATTCGCCGAGGTTAGGCTAGGCACTTACCAGCACATGGGGTCGGTTATGCTGATACTACACTCTACACTATTTGCAGATCCCGGAGCAGCAACTTTTGGACCGTAGATTGGGTGGCTGCCTTCAGTCCACGCAGAGATCCAAGGTAGTCCTGCAGGCATCCGCAGGCCCTGGCGTCTCCCTCTATCCCTTTACTCCTCTTTCATTTACTTAGATCAGAAACAATGTATCTTTTATCTTTCAGACTTTGTATGTAGTATTCTTAGATCGTCTGTGAAACTATGACACCAGTTCTGGGTGGTCGAGGCTCAAACAGTTGTATTAGATACATATTTCAGATAGTTTACTGCATTTCTTCCATTTATTGTAATTTCCGCTGTCTACACGTTATTGCTTTATAATTGTTAGAGAATATAAAATGGGTAAAAAGGTAATTTGTTCAAACAGTCGACTTGCCTAGCTCACACTAGTAGGCGCCATCACGACTCCCGAGGGTGGAAAATCCGGGTCGTGACACGCTCCCGGAGCCAGCCTGCCATTTCTTTTGATTTTAATGCTAATACTTATTTTTTATCTAGTCTATTTATCATTTTTAGATCAAATCAGTTCGTTTATCAGTAAACTACGTAACAAATTCAACTGTATCATTTTACGAGTAAATAGTTATATTTGCAATTTTGAGGTAATACAGTAGTTTAGAACAAGACTCGCCCTGCAATTGGCTAAATGTCATTCATTATCTTCTTCGGTATTTTCTTTTTTGTTTGTACAACTTACCATGGTAAGAGGTATTGTTGCAGTCAAATGCACACGCAAGTATACGCGATCGTCAAGTAATAAAGTGACTAAAAGTCAGATGTCGAACCCACGAGGACTTGTGATTAACTATTAACTAAATTAGACTATCCTAATTATTAAAATTAGAATTAAACCTAGAAATGTTTGATTCTAAACTACTTAAATAAAGAAATACAAATAATGAACTTTAAACAGAGAAAGAACAGATTTTTATGATATCAATGTAATGAAAACGATCTAGGGTTATTGGCTATCTAACAATCCTATTGTATTCTTCAATCGAATTGACCAACTGATTATCCAGCTTATTGGTTGACAGGGTTAATGTTACTCATAAGAATCTATCGAGTTCTTACTCGCCTATTCAAGCTAACCTAACGCATATATGTCTATAGAGTTAGCATCAACAAGAATGCATTTATAATTCCTGTAAATCAACCAAGCAAGGCAATTAGGTATATGTCTATCCTAACCGCGAGCCCGTTCCTCGATGCCCAGGTTCAAGAACTTGCTTTACTCAATCCTATATGCAATCTAGAATTCCCACTTTCGAGTTCAATTCTAGATTCGTAGATAGTATTTAATTGATGATCAAGCAATTAAATAATTAAGAGCAGGATTGAATAAATAAACTAATATGATAAATCAAGAAGGCAAAATCAATGTCCGAATAACAATAGTCATGAAAGAACCACAACCCTAGAACGTGAAGTTTAAGTTCCGCATTGACATGGTAGCAAAACAACAAATCATACAAAGAAACATAATAAATACTAAGTTTGGTGGAAGAAAAGATGAAACCCGACCTCCATGGCGGCTCCTTGCTCTCCCTAGGTTAAATTTCTGTCCAAAAGTGTGTTAGATGACCTAAAAGGGGCGTTTTGGCCTATATATTGCATACAAAAATCGTGGGCCAAAGTTTTCCTTTTCCTAATCCGACTCAGTTTCAGGGATTGATGCTAGGTAGATGCTCAGCTTCCACTTCTTCAGCTTCACATGCTAGGATGAATGCTTTCCTCCATCTCTGATGTGCCCAGGTGCGGATGCTAAGGCGGAAGCTATGGCCCGACTTCACTGCTAAGGGTGCATCAACTAGCCTTCTTTCCAAAGTTGGATGCGACGCATCTACCCTCTTCTCCTCTAGTTGGAGCATCTCTTCTTCATATTTTTGCATTCCAAACATCCTAAATCATCACACATAACTTAATTAGTCATAAAACTAATAATTAATACATATTGGGCATTTTTAACACCAAATAGCACCAAAAAGCAGTTAAAACATGGGTAAAGTAACATCAAAACATATAGAAATATGCCCAACATCAGGTACTTATCACAAAAAGGAAGAAAAAAAAAATTATACGCTAACAATATGAGTTTTATATGCCACTTAAAAACTAATTATACGTAACCATCTGTTACTAACATGTGATATCAATATTAGAATCCCTAAAGTTCAAATTTTGGCTCCACCTTCTAGTGTCAGAAAGTTTATGGAATAGGATGCAAAATTCCGCATCAAAATTGAGAGAATAAAAGTATACGACAAGCGAGAAACATAACGAAGGGAATATAAAATGGTCAGGGGAATATAAAATGGTCAACTCATATTTCACACAAAAGTCAACCTTTGTCACAAATAACTTCATGATAGGATCTTACTGACATTCGACCCTTTTAGAGAAGAAATTATGTCGCTAATTAGAAGCTAAACATTCTTAATGGGAATAACATTTGCTTGGAAGGAATTTTCTTGATGTTAACAGAGACCAAATTTAGATATCCTGAGTATTTAGTCCCACATAAAGGCTAGTGTTTGCTGACAGCCACCACTTGTAGATGATCCATCTGCTCCATTTTGTAACATATCATGGAAATGCAGAGAGCTGTTGTTGCTAACATGTGAATCTGCAGCAGAATCTTGAGGTTGGCTATTGAAATCTTGAGCAAAAGGGTACTGGCTTAGACCACCATAGTGCAGGCTATGAACGACAGATTGTGACTGGGGCCGGGGGATAGTGGCAGGCTGCTGCACCATGTGACTAAAACCAATCTCCCTAGTTACAGCGGGTGCTGATGACAGAAGAGAGAGAGCACGATCAGAGTCCACAATTTCGTTCAATCCACTGGAGAAGATCTTTTGTCCGCTGCTAGGAACTGCTGCTGTAGAATTGGGATGATCAACAAGTGGCTGGTAGATTGAAGCTTCAGGGAGACTACGGTCACTGCCTTGCATGAACTGGAATTGATTTCCTCCTTTGTAGCTACGAGCTGAAGAATCAGGGAACGAGTTTTGATTGTCCATGCAATTTATATGCGATTGGTTGTTGTATAATACCATTTCGCTGTCCGTTTTGACTACGCCAGCCCATGCAGCTGCACTTGGAAAAATTTGTTGACTGCTAAATGACAGAAGTTTCGTCCCTACAAATAAATCAGTTGAGTTTTCTTTGAATCAACATAAAAAACTAAGGGTATGTAAAAATAATGGTAGCCAATTTCTAAGAATAAGGTGGGAAAAAGCACTCATGTTTCCTTTTATTTAGAAAAGCATTCTGATTATTAAGGAATGACCCTAACCTTGCTGGCCAGTAAAAAGTAATCCAGAAGTTTTGGCCATAGAATCTGGCTGAGGTTTCCTTCGACGCCTGTTATGTCCATCCAAACGTTTCCGACAGCTTCTCTTTCCATCATCAAATTCTACCAAGGAATGAAACCTACAAAAGGAACCATCAGATCGAGATAAACACTGCAACATAAATCAATTCCAATCATAAATGTTATCAGGGATGCGACAATTGTATAGAGAACCTTATAGTCAGAGCTTCAACTTTCTAAGTTACTATCTGAATCTGAAAAACAAACAAGCAGAGAATCAACTTGGACAGGACTCAAGAGCAACTTATATTCTATATTGGCTGATAAAGCAGATTATTTCTTGTAAGTAATCATCACATCATAAAGGGTAAAAATCTCCGACTTGTCAAACACCGGTAATCCTCTTACATGCCAGAACTTGTTAAGCTGATCCTGAGTCTCTTTTAACAGGGTTAATCCTAATTTTAGCTCACTATCTTGAATACCTTCTAATCCAGTCTAGACACCTCTTGAGTTACCATCTTCCTAACTATGTGGCGTACTAAGGGTCAAGAACACAATTCTAACAGTGGAAAAAAGAACATTATCATTCTATCAAGACACAAATAAACAGACTTAATTCTTCTAATTTATGTGTCGTCCAGGGATTGAACATTTTCAGCCCTAATGCATTCAAACCTGGGCTTGTTATTAATAGTGATTCCTTGGTTGAATGCATTAAACTTGTGAGTTGTTTGTTGTTGTTATGTGACCAGAAGGTGTTCAAGCCGTGGAAACAGCTTCTTGCAGAAATGCATGGTAAGGCTACGTGCAATAAACTCTTATGGTCCGGCCCTTTCCCGGACCCTGCCCATAGCGGCACCCCTTTTAAACTTGTGAGTTGTTCAAATAAAGGCATTACCTGCTGCATTGCTGACAGAAGCGTTGGTCTCGACCCCCAATGGTGACTTTGGCAGTCTTTGAATGGACCTCACAAACTTTATGGCGGCGGTGATACTCTCTGCATTGGCTAAGGTCTGCATTACATCCATCAACCAAGCAATGAGCTACTTGAGCAATATTGCCAGGTGCTTTTGCCCTCTTAGACGAGGATGAGGATGAGGATGATGATTCCATCGATCACACACTTGAAATTAACTTTAATCAAAATTGCCTTCCACTAACCACACTCTAATTGCAAAGTTACAAAGTGTCTTTATCTTGTCCCTAACGCCAAGAATCAAAACCTCATTTTCATGCTCATCCCCACCTACTTCAACATCACCCAACATTAATACTATAATCCAATTTATTTTCATACATATACAGCGAACTAATATAAAAAGGAGTAATATATATCTAGTCAAGTAACTCCAGGAAGTTGAGAAAGCTAAATCTTTTTCTTAGCACTGATGAAACAAAAGAAGAATCCACAGCAAAAAGGAACTTAGCTTGTAGATAAAATTCTCAACCACAATACGTGTCAAAATAGGGACTACGAGAATCTTGAAAAGCTATTTCAGCTGTAAATTAAGCACACCCTTAACCAATAATATATGATCAAAAAACTTTTACTTTTTGTAGTAAATAATAATTTAAGCACTGTCGGCTGGAGTCTAATGATTGAATTTAAAGTAGCTTATCTGCTGGACTGGACTGGACCAACCAAAATCTGAAAAGGGAAAAGAATTTTGCCAAATAAAATGAAAAGTAAAATCCAATAATTCACTAGGCTAAAAGAGAACGATAGCAAAATGATTTATCTAAAATATTTCCACTTAATTAGAGTTCCCAAGTTCAAATCTAAAAACGATTTTAAAGGGGGAAAAGATACTTAACTGTAAGTTTCAAAATATGCAAAGTCTGATACTGAAGAGGAGAACCGCAGTAGGAAGACAAAGATTAAAGATGACAGTTTCTTTGTCTTTTGGTGTGAAATTAAAGTTTGATTGCTACTACAAGTAGGAAGCAGAAAATGTAGTCGTATCAAGATATGAAAAAACTCCAAGAAAGAAAAAGAAAACGAGTGTGATGGTTTTGGGGAGGGATATGTAGTTAAAAATGAAACCAAGATAAAGACATCAAATTTGGAGCAAGAATCAATCCATTATTTCTAATTGAGCATAGCAGTGAAGGAGAGATAAAGATGTAAAAAGTAGAAGACTGACTTGGTCTTTACAGCCATTCATTCACTGACAAACAAGACTCCATTATAGACCAGTAAAGTGGCAACTGTCAAAAAGATATGTATGTAAAAATAGTGTCTTGTGACTTGTTATTACTGAGAAAGAAAGCAAAGTCTGGGGAGTGGGGTTTGATTTCTAGGGCTTTAAAAAGGGGACTTACTACTATAGTATAAGCCCTATACTATAGGGTAATGGATAAACATTTATTTATTTTTTTATCTTTAGAAGAATGAATTACTGGTATTAAAGGAGTAGGTAAAGAAGGAATTGTTCAAAAAGAAATATTGCATCGTCTCTCTCTCCTACCTTTATAGGGTAATAGCCAATAGGCATAGCCTTACCTTACCATAAGTGTTTCAAGAAATGCTTATAAATAATTAAACAAGTCAAAGTTGAAACAAAGACCCATAAACGAGTGGCTAAGAAAGGGCAAGGGGTGCTTGTTGCTTTCAACTTTTCATTATTGTCTGTGTTTTGTGCGTGTGATAATTGAGAATGAGAGATAGAACAGCGAAAAACAAAGAAAAGTAATACTGGGTCGAAATTTGATCAAGGGAATTTTGCTCAAAGGCAAATTACTAAGAGCCGATTAGACCTACGTCGTACTGGAGATAGAAGGAACCCTTTGGTGAGCCGAGTAATCCTGGTTGAGGTCGGAGACTCAGGTCGGCCATATCGACTAGTTTCATAGCAAGATATTTTAGGGGAATATTCTATTGAATATTCTCTACACTTGTATTTCGTGTTAGGTAAGGGATAGGTTTCATATAAAGGAAAAGGCAGAAACAAGAAAGAGGCAAGTAATATTTTATATGATAAGATCTCTCATGAAAAGTTGACTCTCAAGAAAAATTACAAATATTGTCTTTTTGCAAAGATTCGATTGGTTGTTCATCTCACACTTTCTCTCATCAGATCCGAGAAAGCTCCCTATATTCCCATGTTTGTTTGTCTTACATCATTGTCAGAAAGAAGAATCATCTACCTCATTCAATATTTGAGTGAATCATTCTCTCTATTTATATTTATTGTCATTTAATATATTTATTGTTTATCATTCTTCCCCCCACACACTTATAACAGTGCCATTTAATACTCATTGCATTAAATTGGTTTAAATACGATTCTACCTTATTTGTATAAACCGATTTCAGATCTAGGATTTATTATGTTTAACTAGGATTTACTCATTATTTTCTTATTTAATTGGTTTAACAAAAAGGTTTGACATTTTTGGTTAAATAATTTGGCGCCGCCTGTGGGGATTTTCTAGTTAAAATTTTAGTCTCTTCTAGATAAAAAAAACTTTGCAAAAACCCTATACTTCCTTGTGTGCATAAATCTAACATGGCAGGTAACGGAGAGGAAAAGAGGAAGGCGATAGCCGACCTTACCACCAACCTCCTCCGCATCATCAATGAAATGGATGAAATGGAGGGCGAAGATATAACACCAAATACCTTTCCTAGGCGAAACTGCTCGCCCTCACCTCACGGTAGCAGCACGACCTCGCACAGTAAAGGGGACTCTACATCCACAACAGAAGAGGCACCACCGGCAGTGAAAAAGCTACTCGAGGCGTGGTTGACAAACACGCTAACTGGATTCCTCGACAAGCTCGCTCAAAGGCCGAGCAGAGAAGAGGCAAGGGTCGGCATTGCACCGGCAACTGACGAGCAGTCCCCCCATAACAGGTATTACTCACAATGCTAATGATACAGGTAATGACACCCTCGCAGCCATTTTGAAGAAAATGTAGGAAATGGAGAACGAGAACAAAATGTTCCGGAATCAAATGAAAGAGCACCAAGAAAGGGTAGACAAAATACTGGGTGCCCCAAAGTTCTATAAAAAAGGGACGCCGGTCGGTTTGTTGAGCAGCCATAGAGCGATGAAGCTGCACCGCATGCCATACCTAATACTTTCAAAATATCATCATACCTGAAAATATACGACGGCACAACGGACCCTGAAGATCATGTGACTTATTATGTCACCGCAGTGAAAGGCAATGATCTCGCCAAAGAGCAAGTATCCTCCATCTTACTGAAGAATTTCACCGAAACCCTCACCGGGGGTGCATTGACTTGGTATTCACAGCTACCCGCATGTTCGATCAAAACATTCGAGGAAATGGATATAAGTTCGTAACAACCCATGCCGGAGTAAAGAAGGCGGAAGCGAGAGTAAATGAAATATTTGCCATAAAATAGTCACCTGGAGAAGGACTCAGGGACTCCCTTGCTCGATTTAACTGAGTAAGGATGACCTTACCAAACATATCGGAAGGAATGGTCGTGGTAGCCTTTCATAACGGGCTAAACAGAAGCGGTTCGAGGGCACCGAGGAATCTGCTGAGCCACCTCATGAAATATCACCCAAACACTTGGGACAAGATACACAATGCTTATTGTGCCAAGGTTCGAGCTGACGAAGATGATCTAAATGGGCCAATTCAACGATTAACTTCGGTACAAGCCGAATCCAAGAAGGACTGGAGATACAATAACAAGAGAGATCTATTAGGACCCTTACCTAACCGGGAAAGATATCAGCCTTACAGCCGAGGCACCCTCATGCCGCCTCCCCGACACGACGAAGGCCCTTTTAGGCCAAGAACGGAACTCAACGGAATGAGAGAGGTATGCCTCCTTATTATCTACTCACAGTTTCTGTGTTTCCCCCTCAGAAATAGTTTACGCACTGGAGAAGCTCGGCGCAAAAGTAAAGTGGCCACAGAAGATGAGGTCCGACCCGTGCACTAGAAACTCAAATGTCCTCTACAAGTTCCACCAGGAACGAGGCCACAAAATCGAGTATTTTATCGCCTTAAGACAAGAGGTCATGAACATGCTTCATTAAGGGCACTTGAAAGAACTGATAAGTGATCGAGGGAGGGCCAACTTCGCTCGTGGACATGAATAATACCAGGGACCGCCCAAACCACCTTTCCTAGTTCGAACCATTCAAATGATCATCGGAGGGGGCGACGATGCATCAATCAACAGCGTGAAGTTCACACCACCCACAAACTCAAACGGTCAATCACTCATGAATGGTATGACAAACTCGAAGAAAGTATCATCTTCGATAAGTCGGATACCCACAGTTTGGTTTTTCCTCACTATGACGCTCTTGTCATTACTTTACGCATTTTGATAATGATGTAAAATGTATTATGGTCGATGACGGGAGCGGCGCGTGCATCATCCACCCTCGATTTCTCACCCAAATGAAGCTCGAGGACAAGATAGTGCCACGTTGCATCACACTAACAAGTTTTAACAATGTAGTTGAGCAGACATCCGGAGAAATCACACTGCCCATATTGGCCGGTGGCATAACTTTGCAGACCATGTTCCATGTCATGGACTAGGATACGACGTACAACGCCATCATAAGTCGACCTTGGATACACTCCATGAAAGCCGTCCTCTCCAGCTTATATCAAGTCATAAAATTTCCTACCCCCTAGGAGTATTCAGCATCCGAGGAAAGCAATGCAGTGACTGGAAATGCTATCGCATTTCCCAACACTACACATACACCAACAACTGAAAGGCAAGGTCGAGGAGCCATGGCAATTAACGAAGTCGGGGTCAGATGGAGATGAGGGGAAATGCGTCATTAGAGACCCCGAGATCGTAGAAGCCATAGGGTCAACCATAGAAGACCTCGACCCCGTCCTGCTCGATGATAACGACCACAACAAGAAAGCCTTCATTGGCCACAAACTCCAAGAACCAGGTAAATTTTGCCAGTTTTTAAAAGATAACGTAGACATGTTTGCTTTTTCCCATGCAGACATGCCGGGCATCCCAAAGGAGATAGCGACACACAAACTGAATGTCGACCCATTCCACCCATCAGTGCGAAAAGTTAGGAGAAAATTCAATGATACGATAAATGATGTTGTTCACAAGGTAATGTACGATTTTTTTAAGCTTTAACTAACTATTTTTCCAAGTGGGTGGAAGCAGGTTCATTCGCCCAAATACGCTAGGAAGAAGTCATCACATTCATATGGAGGAATATCATATGCCGCTTCGGCATCCCCAAAGAAATTAGTTGTGACAACTGGGCCTAAATCACTGGGAAAAAGATCGCTAAGTTCTTTGAAAAATGGCACATCAAAAGAATACTCTCCACACCATATCACCCTACGGGCAACAGTCAAGCGGAGTCCTCCAACAAGTCAATATTGAACATCATGAAAAAGAAGCTCGAGAAAGCCAAGGGACTGTGGCCAAAATGCTGCCGGAAGTGCTATGGGCATACCGCATAGCACCGAAAATGAGCACAGGAGAGACACCATATTCGCTAGTCTATAGGACTGATGCAGTGATGCCGGTCAAGGTCGGAGAACCAAGCCTGAGATATTCACACGAGAGTAGACCACTAATGATGAAAGTAGGAGGCAAGACCTCGACGAGGTCGAAGAGCAAAGAGACATGGCTTACATAAGGATGGTCGCTCAGAAACAACAAGCAGAGGGATATTACAATAAAAATCCAAGGTCAGACCGCTCAAAGTAGGGGACTATGTACTCAAAGCTAAAACACAGGCGAGCAAGGACCCACGAGAAGGAAAACTAGGGACTAATTTGGACGGCCCATACAAGACCACGACAGCAGCATGCAAAGGGTCATTCCAACTAGAAATAATGGAGGAGAAGTTATTACCAAACAACTAGAACATCGCCCACCTTAAGTACTTCAACTTCTAGGAAAAGATGTTCTGCGAGCCATACTCTTTTTCCCTCACCCGAGTTTTGTCCCAACTAGGTTTTCTCGGGGAGGTTTTTAACGAGGCGAAAAGGAGGACATCTCAAAGTTTAAAAGTTCGATCAGGGTAGATTACAAGTTGGCAAGTTCATTGTTCGACCCCTTGAATACTTATTTAGGCCGAACAATAAAGAGACTAGATAGACTGGGACTGGAATACCATCCCGAAAAACATGTAAACTTTGATATATAAATGAAAGCAAAACATATAAACACATGATGTTGGCCTGTCTCCACCAAGTTTTAACTCTGCACCAACCAATGCACCACGTCCGACCTCGTTCGGATCAAAAGAGTCAATATTCAACCTCACTCAAATCGACTCCCATTCGACCTCGCTCGAATCAACTCATATTCGACCTCGTTCGAATCAACTAAGAGTCAACATTCGACCTCGCTCGAATGGAATCACATTCGACCTTGCTTGAATCAACTCCCATTCAACCTCGCTCGAATCAACTCACATTCGACCTCATTCGAATCAACTAAGAGTCAATATTCAACCTCGCTCGAATCGACTCACATTCGACCTCGTTCGAATCAACTAAGAGTCAACATTCGACCTCGCTCGAATCGACTCACATTCAACCTCGTTCGAATTAACTAAGAGTCAACATTCGACCTTACTCGAATCAACTCACATTCGACCTCGTTCGAATCAACTAAGAGTCAATATTCGACCTCGCTCGAATCAACTCACATTCGACCTCGTTCTAATCAATTAAGAATCGACACTCGACCTCACTCGAATCGACTCACATTTGACCTCGTTCGAATCAACTGAGAATTGACATTCGACCTTGGTCGAATCAATCGAGTCAGCATTCGACCTCGTTCGAATATAATCATATTTGGCTCTCGTTCAAATTAACTAAATATTCGACCTCGTTTGAATTAGTGCATTCGACCTCAATCGAATTAATAAAGAATCATATTTGACCACACTCGAATACAACTCACACTCAACCTGACTTGAGTTTGATTTATAACTTCGTCTTGAGTTAAGTATGATGACATGGGACTTCACCCAAACTCAATAAAAGATACACTTGACCATGTTCGAAATAGCGCATACCAACACAATTCTTTTGAAGAAAAACATTCGAAGAAAAAAAGAAGGCCCAATAACATACAACAAAAGGTTGTGATCATTCCATTCTAAAAAAAGAGATATCTTACAAAGGTCCAGAAAGACGCCCCCACACAAAAAAACAAAAAGAAGAAAAACAAAAAAACTAAGTACAAAACACTACTCCACGCCGCCCCCGCCTTCACCGTCCTGCCCGGCTGCGCCATCTCTATCATCGCCCCCGCCATCGAGATACTCGTCATTATACCAAGCATCTGATTCAAGCCCGTCCAAATCATCTTCACCATCGCCACTCCCCGGCATAGCAGGATCATAACCGCAGTCAATCCTAGCGTCACGTACCTTAACGTGGGTATCCTCGAAATCGACCTTAGAAACCTTCCCCCCCCCCCCCATTATCAAATTCCTATATATGTCCAGCTGAGCCTCAACGTGGATCCACATCTTGTATAAGAGCCGAGGAACGTCGGGGAAAGTAGAAGTATGAGAGGAGGACAGTCAGGCCAACAGTCGCGCCTTCTCGACCTCAAGAGTGGCAACTTGATCACTAAGGCTCGAAAGATCTCTCTCGAGCCCACCAATTCACTCATCAAGCCGTGCCTTTCTCAGCACATCCGTTTTTGCCTCATTCGCCCGTTCAGATCTAAGCACGTGAATGCCTTCCTCCAATGTCGCCACCTTCACCATAGCCGTCATCCTGGCCTCCTTGGCCTTCTCCAACTCTGCCACTTTCTCGATCAACTCGTTAGTCAAGCCATTAACTCTGATCGAGCTCTGCTCAAGCTCAGCCCGCAAAGACGCCACTTGAGCTTGAAGGTCGACATACCCAGCTACAACCTCTTTGCTCACCTCAAGCTCATCCTCATTTACTCTAAGCAATCCCTCGAGCTCACTGCATTTGTTGATGACCCTCACAAGCTTATCGTCCTTCTGCCCCAACTCGTCTCTAAGGAACTGGAAATTACCATCCGCACTAAGCCAGGCACACATCACATGGTACTTGTCACGATACCTGTGATACTTCAAAACCATCTTCTTGAAAATCACCTTCCGCTTCTCCTCTCGGTGGGTGCTCTCGATCTCGAAAATAAGAGTCTAAGGAGAAAAGAGCTGAAAAAAGTCAGTACGAATAAAAAGGAGAAAAGTCAAAGGAACAAAAACAAGAACTCACATGCAAAGCCATTCCAGATATGCTCAACGACATATCGGCGTCCTTAAATGACTGAAGAGTCATGTTCTCGGTACCAGAGCAAAGAGGGGACCACACTCTCTGTGTTGGTCAGCAGGTTGCAATCCAGAGGGATGGCTATTGAACGAGAAGATCCATCCGTTCTCACCTCGATCCGAGTAAACCCCTCATCAAATATTATCTCCTCTTCGGGGTAGACGTCGGAACTAGAGTCATCATCATCTACAGCCACAGCTTTTTTCTTCTCTTCGGCGGAGGAAGGAATGCTGAGTCGCTCTAACGTCGACGGTTCGCTCCCCGGAATGACCTCGATTGCCTCTGTTCACCCTTTTCTTTCCACGGCAATCTCTGATAAAGAAGCAACCACCATATTTGAAGGGACCACAGTCTCCTCATCCAAAATCGTGCTGCCCTCAAACACAACTGTGTTCAGGCCGGGATCAGCCCCTGTGGGCCCTTTGTTCTCAGTCGTTTTGCCGTCAACCTCTATTTTTTGCCTTTTGAATGGAGCCTCTTCCTCCTCACTATGTGATGACTCATCCACTAAATGAAACACTGAGGAAGCCAGAATATCCGCTAGTGGTACAGTAGCCTGGCGGCTAGATCTATGCAAGGCTGGGGTCCGAGAAGGAATAGTAGTCTGAACGGATTTGCCTGCAATCGTGGCAATTAGAGGCCTGGTCAAAGAACCTGACTAATGAAAAGTAGGAGTAGGAGACCTCGGCCTCCTTGAACCCCTCCGATCTATCAATAAAGGAAGACATAAAAAAAATAGAAAGGGAAAAGAGAAAAAATGATATGAAGGTCGAAAAAGATGACACACCGATTGAAGAAGGCTTACGACCAAACTTCTTGTTGAACTGCAACCACACACGAATCCCCACCATGTGAGGTAAAATTTGGCTCACCCAGTCACGAATATCGGCGACCAATGAAGGAAGAAACTTCTTGGCTGCATATAAAGAAAAACGAAGAGAGGAATATTGGTTAAGTCACCAAAGAGAAACAATAAATAGCCGGTTCACGAAAATACTTATGAGCAAAGTTCCACTCCTTGGGAAATTCGTTGGGGTTCGACACCACATTTTCTGTCTTGACATAGAAGAAGTTAACCCAAAAATGATGATTTTTTTAGCGTCCATCTTTACCACTAGCCATTTGGTTCCTCGGTGGTGAAGGTGTATCATCGTATCCTTGTGAAAACTTGGGGTGAAGAGATGAAGCAGATGACGGAGAGAGATCCCACAGTTTGCTAGCTCTGCGTACTTGATAAGCATAATGAAAAGCTTATAGATGTACGGGGAGAGCTGGGCCGGATAGATGCCATAATAGCAGCAGAAGTCCTCCGCCAAGGAAGGAAGAGGAAGCGTATAGCCGATGATGAACAGATACGCGTAGAATGCGCAGTATCCCGGGTGGTAAACTTGTACCACATCATCACCAGCCGGGATGAGGTCGATATGGTCTGGGATTCGCCACTTGGACTTAAATTCAACAAGAGCCGCCATGTCCATCTCAGAGATAGCAGGTTCGGGATTATCTTCAGACCGCTTCGAGAAAATCGACCTGGCCCTTTCTGAGCGTGAAATTATCTCATCCACAATAGGAAATCTCTCATCTTCTGCAGCCATGGCTTCTCCTTGTTGATACCCAATTTTTCCCTATGTATTTCCTTTACATGCAAATACTTTCAAATATCATGTACATACATATATAAGTATGCCCAAGTGTTTTAGTATTTTACCAATTTTTTAAAAGATTTTTAAATTGATTTATTGCTCAATAATTATTCCCAAAATTATCACTTGGGTGAATAACTTATTTTATTCTCATATTTATACCAAAATATAGGTAGGTTACTTTTCATAAATTTTTACAAATTAATTTGGTATTTTAAAAGCTAAATTGCATATAATTGCAATTTTAGCCTGCTTTAAGATTTAATAGCATTTTATAATTATGAAACTGGTTCCAATATTTTTTAATTAATATTTATATACTATTAACGGATCCAGTGCTTTTAATTTGCTTTCAAAATTATTTTTTACTATTTTAATAAAATAAAAAGGGAAAACTGGCTATTTAAATTTTGGCCTCAGTTCGTTTCAATTGTAGCCCCATTACATTTCAATTTTAGCCTAAAATTGACCCAATTTCAAACTCAAATTTGGACCAGCCCAATTACCGCTCTAACCCAACCCAACACATATTCAACCGACCCAGCCCATAACCCCTTTTAATCCCGACCGTTGATCATTTAGATCAACAACCACCGTTGTTTCTTACCTTTTTTAATCCAAACGACCCTAAACCCTACCTCATTCTTTCAGAGACGCCGCCTTTGAATCCCTTCTTTCTCTCAACTCTCTCTCAACTCACCTCAAACCCTAGTCGCCGCCTCTCACTGAAACCCTAATTCATGGCTTCCCAGGCTCATCGGAGGCCTATACCAGCCTCTCATGGCTTCTACGTGCTCGTTTCTGAGGTCCTATGACCAGATCTTGAAAGGTTTTCGACCAAGCCTTTGTTTGATGACTGTTCTCCAGTCGTCTTCAACCTTTGTCCGGCCAGCCATGGCTATCCGAGTTCGACCTTCGACTCACATGCTTAGATCGATGGTTTTCAAAGCCTTCCTCATCACCTGGGTTTCTTACGAAACCCTAATCTCTAAGGTTCCTCCGATTTTATTTTAGATCTGCTCCGGATCTATGTGTGTTTTGAACTTGCTAAGCATTTTCTTCTCGAAGTTTCTTTAATTTTTGATTTCAAAACTCTTTATGCTTCAACTAGGGTTTCATGTTAAGTTATTTCGAATCTCTTCTCTGATTCTCGACATGTTTTGTTGTGTTTTGCTTGTGTTGTTTTTCTATTTGAGTTAGCATGTTGAAAACCCTAATTTTTGGGGTTTATTTGAGATTCTGAATTCGCTTGTTTGTTTCACTTGTTTATCGCCTCTAAACTCGACTATTTTTCGAAAACCCTAGTTCTTTGGGGCCTATTCGAGTCCCTTGAGTTTATTCGTGCAATTCGTCTGTCTGAAGTTGCTCAGCCTGATTCTTTTTGTTTCAGCATCTCTCTTCCTCATGTGATTCCCTTTTGTTCTGAGTTCCGACTATCTGTCAAACTCCACTGTATTTTCAGAAAGGTTTTTACTTGATTCTTTTCATGCTTCTGATCTTTTCCTCTACTACTAAATCACTGCAACCTGGCCTACGTGATTATCATGCTATGAATGCTTACTCTATGCTATTACTGTATGTTGTTCCTTCTCGCCATAGCTTGGCCTCACATGCTTATTACTTGTGCACTTCATTTATATACTGAGTCCCTTCTGTGATTGATTTTCAAACTCGTGATTGATTTTCAAAACTTTTCCTTATGAAATTCTGATTTTTTACTCGCCCGTTATGGGTTAATTGATTCTCTCTCTTTGTTTGGCCTTACCAGATCCTTTCCAAAATAAGTATATTCTTGTATTTAGACTTAATCCCTTACTATATGGTTTTACTGCTCCTTTTATGGTAACAATCATTCTGCTTACAAATTGATCTTCTTTCCTTATATTAAGCCTGTTAGTGTCCGTTTGAGCAGTAATCCCTTGATTAAAGGGAAATACATGTGTTAATTGATTCTGACTGTGTTTGTTTTCATGTTTGTGTTGAAACCTTATTTGTTACCTTATTCTCTACTCGTTTTCAAAACTACATGTACCTCTTCTCCTTCAAAAAACAAGTTCGAACACACAGCATAAGTCACCACTTCTTCTCTCAAATACACTTAGGTTTTCTAAAAAAAAAGCATTCGAGTTTTCTCTGAACTCATAAGCTCTCTTCTCTGATTGTGTTTTGGCTGCAAGTATCCTGCTTTTCTTTGTGCTTACTTTTCTGCAACTGGTATGTCTTTTCTTGTCTAAATTCTGCCCCTTCTCTTATGTGTTTATGCTTCAGTCTTTTCTTTGTTTATTTTACTGCTTTTGTAAGCTTGTTATTCCTGCTCCTATATGATCCGCATCCCTGAACCCTTTGTCTGCTGAGTTATGGTTCAGAAAACATGACAACCCTTGACATTGTTGTTCATGTATATGGACTGGACTCCCTGAGTACTAAACTCTTTCAATTCTCATTCTTTTTCCCCCTTATATGTATTCTGAGCTTGAGACATTGGTCTGGCAGTGTCCTAATCACTGCCCAGGCCATAATCTAACCTTCAATAGGTCTATGCTCTTATTTGTTGGCTGAACAGGCTTGGTCATGGGTGTGCCAGCCTACCTTGTGGCTAGGCATGATCACCAACCTGTCATGGCATTCCCTAACCCCCTCTCTTGCACTTACACTCATTCTTAGAACCTAAGTTCTGCCCCTCTCTTGTGAGCCTTGCTTTGGGATCCATGAGCTCCCTCTGAACTTGGACACCTGAGGGCTGGCTCTTCCACACTGCACTGTAACTCTTTCTAATTAACATCTTGGGTGTAAGCACTGCCTGGAGTTCCTGAAACTCTTTGGATCTCTAAAACACCCTAGATAAGAGAAGGCTTTGGAAATTTGGATCTCGGAAGTGGTTCAATCTCCTATTGTTAGATACTAAGTCTGAATTAGGCTGCTCGGATGTAGCTGTAATTTCTGATGTATTTTTTATTTCTGTCTTATTTTTTACTGGTCTGTAATAATTTGTATAAACTCATGGGATTTTAGTGAAAAGGGGAGGGGGTTACTTTTCATGCACAAAAGGGTAGAATCATGTCTATAGGGTTAATTTCTACACTGTGCAATTTTACACGTAGAGACCATGCCTATAGGATTTAACTTCTAAACTTTCTGGAACTATGCATATAGATACCGTGCTCATAAGGGTTTACATTTCTGCACATAATGATACCATTAGGCAAACTGTAGGCTTAATTATAAAGTTGCATATAGATACCATGTTTGTAAGACTCCTGTTAAAAAAAGTGTTAAAATCAGTTAACGTATAGAAAGCATGCCTATAGGAACTTCGAGTCGGAACAGTCCCATTTGTTCAAAACAGCACCAACCATTTAAATTAATATATACTTTGGTAAAACTGGCAGTCTTGTGTGATTTTCTGAACCTAGTAAGCTAACAAACATTTTCTAAACCAAACTGGCATTTTTTGAAACTCACTTTTTTCTGATAAGGTTCGTGAAACTCTTTCTTTTCAACTAGTCCGCATGTCTTCTGAAGCTCCTTTATTTTATTTTAAATCTTTTTCAAAACATTACATTCTTTTTCTGAAACTCGTTTCACTTTGATAAAAAACTAGTAACTCTTCATAACCAGTTCGCTTTTCGAAATCGTTAGTTTTATCCAACACATAACTGAAAGTAGACTAGTCCTTAAGAACTGCATTCGAGCGAGCCTAATGCGGACTTCCTATCTAAAAGTATGTGTTGAACCAGTCCGCTTATCGCTTTAATTTTAAAGACCAAATCAGTACATGCAAGACATGCTAAACTCTATGGCTTATCTCACTTAAAGAGGTTTACTTGAGCCTTACTTGCTTATCTGCTTCCCCATTTACTTGCATTATGTTTTTTGATTGACGCCTAGTGTTTTGTCCTTTGAAAGCTCTCAAAAGGCCTCAAATCCCTTTCCCTTTAGGATTAGTAGTCCTAAATGCTTCCGGTACTGATAGGACTGGGACGGGTACTAGCAAGCAATAAGTAACGAAACTTTTCGCGATTTAATACCTTAACGGGGTGGGATGGGTAGAATATGGATATGATGACCGGTGCGTTAATATCACGTGCGACCCCTCTTCTGAGGAGTGATTTTTGGATGTTGCATTGATGTGATCCATATTAATTGTAAACCTAGGACCCCTCTCTCCTTTACTTGGTAATTTTTAAGTTTTCTTTTAAATTAATTTTCCAAACTCTCTACTCCTTCAACTCTTAAACTTGTTTGCAAAACTATGTGAAAAACCCTTTTCTTTTCTACTTGTCTGCTTAAAGTCACAATTGTAGCATGGCCGGAAACCACACCAGTGGATCTTGAGGGGTGCCTAACACCTTCTCCTCGAGATAATTTCTAGCCCTTACCCAACCTATGGTTCTTTATCTCAATTCTTAAAGTGTTTTAATGCACTATAATCATTAGGTGGCAACTCTTCAACTTCTAAACCCAATTCTCGAAATGGAATAGAGTTGTCCTCCCAAATGTCGTATACCCAATTTCGACCCGTAGAAAAAGGGGGCGTCGACAGCATGGCGACTCTACTGGGGATTCTTTAGGCTTTTACCATTGCATGTTGCTTGTGACTTTACTATCTCATTAATTGCTTTATTTACTGTCTTTTATTCTTTCACTACGAAACTGACTTGGCTCTTCATGTCTTTTCTTTCCTTGAACTGCTTTCCTTTACTGCTTTGTTTCAATACTGTTGTGATTACTGCAATTATTGTAATCATTTATCTTATGAACGTGGAAATACATGTCAATTTGTTTCATTCTTGTAAACTGCATCTTCAACATCATATTCCACTCGTGCCAAACAAATACCATAACGACGCTTATAATGAGTGGTTGCGCTCTTCCAATATTATCACCCTTTAAATTCGGCAAAGGCATATTTGCGGTAAAACCAGTCGATCAGCGGTGCAGTCGACGGTTCCATACCTTTCCCTCTTAAGTTGTCCGCTCAAGGGTACCTGTCTAATACCCCAATAGAAACCTTACTCTGTTTAATTGTACATGTATTATGGTCAAACCTAGACGAGTCAGTTATGTTGTCCGCATAATGACTCATTAAGATAACCTTGTCCAAAGTCCATCAGGTTTCCCTGAAACCCAAACGGACACCTACATGTTTTGTGCATTTATTTGGAGAACTGAATGCTTGCTATGCTAATTATTGGTTTAAATAGTCGAGTCTGGTGGGGTAAGGGTCTAACACTCTATTTTGCAGAAAATGAGGCACGAAGTCCCAGATTTGGCATGGTAACCAACATTCATCCAAGGCTGCTAAATTGATGGAAAGACCTCCACTCCAGTGATCAGGCGCTCGTTCGTAAATACTTAGGGAATCTGCCTTCTCTTCTAGAAATCCAGCCTGACAACAAAATCATAGAGGCTGCAACTCTGTTCTGGGATAGTGAAAGGTCCGTGTTCCGTTTCGGGGACCTTGAAATAACTCCTTTGCTCGAAGAAATAGGAGGTTTAGCTGGTATTCCTTGGGAGACTCCGGGTTTGCTTATGCCAGAGAATCGCAAGGGTAGGGGTTTCCTTAAGATGATGGGACTGAAAAAGAATCCAGACTTGACCTGTTTGAAAGACTCATATATCTCATTCGACTATCTGTACGAGAGGTACGACCATAGCAAGTCATATCGCACCTACTCAGGCGAATTTGCCCTCACCTCACTGGGGCATATTCACAGAAGGGTCTTCGTAATCATGTTTTGTTTCCTGGGGATGATAGTGTTCCCAATGAAGAAGGCTAGGATCCACACCAGACTGGCCATGGTAACCAAGACTCTGATAGAAGGAATTGGCGGACAGCCTTTCAGTATAGTGCCCATGATCGTTGCTGAGATATACCGAGCCCTGGACAACTGTCAGCGAAAGGCCAATCATTTTGAGGGATGCAACTTATTACTTCAGCTCTGGCTCATGGAGCACCTCCAGAAAGGAGAATACCGGCAAGAGATTCTACGTAGAGACTGGGATGATCACATTGCCTTCCACCAGCCAAGGCGTATGAATTATATGCCTAACATGTTCGCTCATCCAGAGGACGCTGGAAGATGGGTTGAGCTATTTGAGAATCTGAAAGAAGACCAGGTACAGTGGATGGTCGAGTGGTTCCCTATGGAAGAATTCATTGTTCGATCCCGAGATGCACCATTTCTCATACTCATTGGTCTAAGAGGAACTTATCCCTACGTTTCCCTCCAGGACATGAGGCAGGTTGGAAGAAAGCAAATCATACCAAGGGTCGACAAAATGAGTCACTCCAGGGCTGATTTCCAGGACGATGATAGCCCTCACAAATGCCAAGCTCAGCACATGTGGCATTGCAAGCTCGTTTTGGGGAAAGAATCTATTGAGCCAGACAGGAATCATGTCGGTTATGTACCGCACTATTCGGGTTGGTTGGAAGATAATCACAATGGTGCGGATCAGCCTAGGTTCATTCGAGACAAAGAATTATCGATGAGAAAGTTTAAGCGCGGGTTAAGTACAATCAACTGCGCAAGAGAATTCGAGAGTGTGAAAGTGAACATTGGGAAATACAAGAAGCCTATCAGAAGTTGATTGAGGAATGGAAGGATATGGATGTCAGCGCCAATAAGCGACTAGGGTATTTGGAGCGGGGTCTAGTGGAGCTAGAAGGAAAGTTCATTAAGAGGATTGAAGACTGTCAAAACGTTGAAGGGAATGCAGGCTGACATTTGGCCCGAGCTTATCTGCTGCTAGGACTGCGCGAGCTGGTGAAGTTGTTCGAGGGAGACAAAGATGCTGTATCTGGGGAAGGTCCTTCTGGGACCAAGTAGTTAGGCGTCTTTTATTTGGCTTTAACGATGTAATAAGGCCGATGGCCACTAGTGACATTTTACTTTCTGTTATTTAGCGTCGTTTTGGATTCGTCTTATTTTTATCAATAAAATGAGGCATTTAGCATTATAAGTTCTTCAAACTAATTTGTCGCTAGGCCTACCTCGGGCACAACGAGGCGCCAAAATTAGGACACGATTTATATCCTTGCACAATGTGTTTAAATACTGTGACATTTTTCTTGATAATCCTCACTAACTTGTTACCTTGTGTTTTACTTTTCATTTTTATTCCCCTCCTCAAAGGTTAGTTCGTGCACTCTCGCATCATCATTTTACTTCACAAGGCCCTCTATACAAGCTGTGAACCGAGGAGAACGCCTCAGCAATTGGTCAATCAGAACCACCAAGGCCCGGAAAGCTTCAGGGTAGCAAGGCTAAACAAAAGCACCATGCATCACATTTTTACTTTCTACTAGCTGATTTTATTTCCGCATTGTCTTTAATTTTGAAAAGAGCTCTGATATTCAAAACAATTATGAATTCAATCGAAGCATTTCACTTTATTATATATCTCGCTCTTATTATTTTTTCTATCATTCACTTTATTTTAAACAGCATTACTATTACTTGCCTTGACGATGAACCAATGATTGTGACTTGCAACGAGACAATGCAACAAATGGATATGGATTCAGAAGAGGATGATATACCAGAAGAGGTCATCAGAGAGGTTGAGAATTTTGAGAATAGGACTAAGTCTAACTTGGACGAAACTGAGGTCGTTAATCTAGGAGATACAGAGAATGTCAAAAACATGCGCATCAGTGTTCACCTGTCACCATCAGAAAAGAAAGAGTACACGGAATTTCTAAAGGAATATGAAGACATATTTGCATGGTCGTATGATGATATGACTAGTCTCAGTACATCCATTGTAGCCCACAAACTGCCAACAGATCCAACATGTCCGTCGGTAAAGTAGAAGCTCAGGAAATTCAAACCCGACATGAGTTTGAAAATCAAAGAAGAGGTTACCAAGCAAGTCAAAGCCAAGGTTCTCAGGGTAGTAAAGTATCCGACATGGTTAGCCAACATTGTGCCAATGCCAAAAAAGGATGGGAAAGTTAGAGTTTGTGTTGAATACCGGGATCTTAACCGGGCCAGTCCTAAAGACGACTTCCCCTTGCCGAACATACACATTTTAATTGACAACTGCGCCAAGCATGAGTTATAGTCTTTCGTTGATTGTTTCGCTGGGTATCATCAGATATGGATGGACAAGGAAGATGTAGAGAAAACGGTTTTCATCACGCCATGGGGAATGTACTGTTACAAAATGATGTCATTCGGTTTGAAGAATGCTGGTGCCACCTACATGAGAGCCATGACTACCATCTTTCATGACATGATACACAAGGAGATCGAGGTATATGTGTATGACGTCATCATCAAATCCAAGAAAGTCAGGGATCACATGGAAGACCTAAGAAAGTTCTTCAACAGACTGAGGAGGTACAATCTGAAACTGAATCCCGCCAAGTGTGCATTTGGGGTTCCTGCTGGTAAATTATTGGGTTTCATCGTGAGCCGTCGAGGAATAGAATTGGATCCGTCTAAGGTCAAAGCTATCCAAGAATTGCCGCCACCAAAGAACAAGAAGGACGTGATGAGTTTCCTGGGGAGACTCAACTATATCAGCCGGTTCATAGCTCAGTCCACGGTCATTTATGAACCTATCTTTAAAATGTTGAAAAAGGACGTTGCCACCAAGTGGACTGATGATTGTCAGAAAGCTTTTGACAGAATTAAGGAATACCTGTCAACGCCGCCGGTCTTGGTTCCGCTTGAGCCAGGAAGACCCCTATTGCTTTACCTTGCGGTATTGGATGGAGCACTCGGTTGTGTTCTGGGACAACATGATGAAACAGGGAGAAAGGAGCAAGCCATCTACTATCTCAGTAAGAAGTTCACACCGTACGAGGCCCGGTATTCTCTTTTAGAACACACTTGTTGTGCTCCGACTTGAGTCGCGCAGAAGTTGAGGCATTACTTCTGTGCTTACACTACTTATCTCATATCGAGAATGGACCCTTTGAAGTATATCTTCCAGAAACCCATGCCCACTGGCAAGCTCGCCAAGTGGCTAATCCTGCTAAGTGAATTCGACATTGTTTATGTGATCCAGAAAGCAATCAAAGGGCAAGCCTTGGCGGATCATCTCATCGAGAATCCTGTGGATGGAGAATACGAGCCCCTAAAAACGTATTTTCCCGATGAAGAGGTATCTTTCATAGGAGAAGATTGTAGAATCCTATGATGGTTGGAGGTTGTTTTTCGACGGAGCTGCAAATTTCAAAGGAGTTGGCATAGGAGCAGTCCTAGTATCAGAAACCGGCCAGCACTACCTGGTATCCGCCAAGCTCAGGTTCCCTTGCACGAATAATATGGCCGAATATGAAGCCTGCATCTTGGGGCTCAAAATGGCCATTGACATGAACGTTCAGGAGTTGCTAGTAATCGGGGATTCAGACTTGCTCATACATCGGGTTCGAGAATAGTGGGCAACCAAGAACTCTAAGATACTTTCCTACTTGCATCACATACAGGAGTTGAGGAAAAGGTTCACAAAGACAGAATTTCAGCACGTCCCCAGAGTCCAGAACGAGTTTGCTGATGCATTAGCTACTTTATCGTCCATGATCCAGCATCAAGATACAAATTTCATTGATCCCATCCCAGTAAAGATTCATGATCAGCCAGCTTATTGCGCCCACGTTGAGGAAGAAGTGGATGGAAAACCATGGTTCCATGACATCAAGGAGTACCTGACAACAGGGGAATATCCAGAACTTGCCAACGCTACTCAGAAGCACACACTTCATAGGTTATCCAGCAACTTCTTTCACAGTGGAGGAATCCTATACAAGAGGACTCCCGATTTGGGTTTACTAAGGTGTGTCGAAGCAAAAGAAGCATCCAGGCTATTGGACGAAGTGCATGCAGGGACCTGCGGGCCGCACATGAATGGTGTTGTCTTAGCAAAGAAGATACTCCGAGTAGGGTATTTTGGATGACAATAGAAACAGACTGTATCTGTTATGTTCGCAAATGCCATCGCTGTTAGATACATGCAGATATGATAAAGGTGACTCCAAATGACCTTACTGCAACAAGCTCACCATGGCCATTCGCCGCTTGGGGAATGGATGTTATCGGACCTATCGAGCCTGCCGCATCAAATGGGCACAGGTTCATCTTAGTGGCAATCGATTATTTTACCAAATGGGTCGAAGCAACATCATACAAGGCGGTCACTAAGAAAGTTGTGGCAGATTTCGTCCGGGACCGCATTGTTTGTCGGTTCGGAATTTCGGAATCAATCATCACCGATAATGGCTCCAATCTCAACAGCGACTTGATGAAAGCAATGTGTGAAACATTCAAGATCAAACACAAGAACTCTACAGCCTACAGGCCTCAGATGAATGGAGCTGTGGAGGTTGCCAACAAGAATATCAAGAAGATACTAAGGAAAATGGTCGAAAGGCACAAACAATGGCATGAGAAATTATCATTCGCCTTATTGGGATACCGCACCACAGTCCGCACATCGACTGGAGCAACTCCCTACATGCTGGTTTATGGTACAGAGGCGGTCATCCCCACCGAGGTAGAAATTCCCTCCTTAAGGATCATACAAGAAGCAGAGTTGGATGATGCAGAATGAGTAAAAGAACGCTACGAGCAGTTAGCCCTTATAGATGGGAAAAGGATGAATGCAGTTTTCCACGGTCAGTTGTATCAGAATAGGATGTCCAGAGCCTTCAACAAAAGTGTTAAGTCAAGGAAGTTTACACCGGGGCAGTTGGTGTTGAAAAAAATATTCCCACATCAAGATGAAGCCAAGGGGAAGTTCTCTCCCAATTGGCAGGGTCCGTACATGGTTCACCGGGTTCTAACTGGATGAGCCCTTATTCTTGCAGAGATGGGTGGAGAAGTCTGGCCGAAGCCAATCAATTCAGATGCAGTGAAACGATATTATGTGTAACCACTTATGATTCCCTTTATGATGCAATTTGAATTACACCTGACCTGATTCCCGTTTAAGAGGGGATACGTAGGCAGCCTTATGGGTTCGGTCACAATTTAATAAAAATTCCATTTTTCCCCGCTATTAGAACTGGGGCAGAATTTTGAAGAGGACCCTCAAAATTCCGAAGTTGATTTTAGTCCATGCATCGCCAGAAGCACCAGCCCAGTAAACTGGGGCAGAATTTTGAGGAGGACCCTCAAAATTCCAAAGACGATTTTTTTTAGTCATTCAACACAGCCGTCAGAAATGTCCGCTCAACAAACTGGGGCAGCATTTTGAGGACGACCCTCAAAATTCCGGAGCGAAAGAGGTTGCAATGTCATGAACCACGTCGCAGTCGTTGGTTCATCTAAAGAAAACTATTTTCAATTATATACTTACGTTATATTTACTAAATCATGCATAACTATTATCCGAATTGCTGTTGTTTAGCGACGCTACCCCAATGACACACAACGTCAAGAGCCCAGGGAAGACGAACTAACCTTTTCCCCTTACAGAACTCACGATTTTTCTTTGGATGCAGTCACTCAATTCGCAATATCATTAGATATATTTATGCACTCACACTTTCCCAAGAATGCAACTTCTTAGAACCATCACGTACTCGCAATTGCTATCCGTACACAATCTCCCCAGCAGTCATATTGTCATAATCGGCTATCAGCTAAGAGATCTTACTACTAATCGTCCTTTTACATTCTTGCACTGCATAAGGCTACTTTTCTGCCTTCCGAGGTTAAGCTCTACCTCCATCTGCATATCTTTGCATTGCATAAGGCTACTTTTTTGCCTTCTGAGGTTAAGCTCTACCTCCATCATCATTTGCATAAGACTACCTTTCTGCCTTCCAAGACTAAGCGTTGTCTCCATCCTGCATTTCTCATCATTTGTATAAGGCTACCTTTCTGCCTTCCGAGACTAAGCATTGTCTCCATCCTGCATTTCTCTGGATTGCATAAGGCTACCTTTCTGCCTTCCGAGACTAAGCATTGTCTCCATCCTGCATTTCTCTGCATTGCATAAGGCTACCTTTCTGCCTTCCGAGACTAAGCATTGTCTCCATCCTGCATTTCTCTGCATTGCATAAGGCTACCTTTCTGCCTTCCGAGACTAAGCATTGTCTCCATCTTGCATTTCCTTGCATTGCATAAGGCTACCTTATCTGCCTTTCGAGACTAAGCCCTGTCTCCATCTGCATTTTGCATAAGGCTACTTTTCTGCCTTCCGAGGTTAAGCTCTACCTCCATCATCATCTGCATAAGGCTACTTTTCTGCCTTTCGAGACTATGCTCTGTCTCCATCTGCATTTTGCATAAGGCTACCTTTCTGCCTTCCGAGGTTAAGCTCTACCTCCATCTGCATTTCCTGCATTGCATAAGGCTACCTTTCTACCTTTCGAGACTAAGCATTGTCTCCATCCTGCCTGGCTGAAATATCGCCTCTTTACTTTTCTCGCACGGCTGCAACATCGCCACCTTCATTTAAATTCTGTACCGGCAGAAAGATCGCCACCATTTGCATTTCATGGGCTGAAAGATCGCCAACCTATTCAAAGGCATCATAGTTCGGAGGCACCATCTACATGGCCCGAGAACATCATTTCATGGCCTACGAATTTTTATTTACGCTCTTCATAGCCTGGGACGTCATGGTCCAAGGACGTCATCCTAACCGTCCAAAGACAACATTCATGGTCCAAATCACGTTTAAATTTATGCACAATATATGTTCGTATTGCTCATTTGCAAGTAAACTGGCTAGCAAACGGCCGTCTCAGTAGTAGCGATCCCGCTCCGGTTCTCGCAGCCTATCAGACTTCAACTATCCTTCTCAACTTAGGCATCGCGTCCATTCCTTTCAATAACTCTATCGGCATATTTTGCCGATGGATCCTGAACTACATATGGCCTGATTCCTGTAAGATCAGGGATATGTAGGCAGCTCAAGAGCCAGAGCTCGGTCAGAATTCTTTGCAAATCGTCTCTTTCGGTCAAAATTGGTCATCATATCTTTACCCGACAAATCTTTCATCCTTCCCAGGTAAAGAGGGGCAGCTGTTGATACCCAATTTTTCCCTATGTATTTCCTTTACATGCAAATACTTTCAAATATCATGTACATACATATATAAGTATGCCCAAGTGTTTTAGTATTTTTCCAATTTTTTAAAAGATTTTTAAATTGATTTATTGCTCAATAATTATTCCCAAAATTATCACTTTGGTGAATAACTTATTTTATTCCCATATTTATACCAAAATATAGGTAGGTTACTTTTCATATATTTTTACAAATTAATTTGGTATTTTAAAAGCTAAATTGCATATAATTGTAATTTTAGCCTGCTTTAAGATTTAATAGCATTTTATAATTATGAAACTGGTTTCAATATTTTTTAATTAATATTTATATACTATTAACGGATCCAGTGCTTTTAATTTGCTTTCAAAATTACTTTTTACTATTTTTATAAAATAAAAAGGAAAAACTGGCTATTTAAATTTTGGCCTCAGTTTGTTTCAATTGTAGCCCCACTACATTTCGATTTTAGCCTAAAATTGACCCAATTTCAAACTCAAATTTGGACCAGCCCAATTACCACTCTAACCCGACCCAGCACATATTCAACCGACCCAGCCCATAACCCCTTTTAATCCCGACCGTTGATCATTTAGATGAACAACCACCGTTGCTTCTTACCTTTTTTAATCCAAACGACCCTAAACCCTACCTCATTCTTTCAGAGACGCCGCCTTTGAATCCCTTCTTTCTCTCAACTCACCTCAAATCCTAGTCGTCGCCTCTCACTGAGACCCTAATCCATGGCTTCCCAGGCTCATCGGAGGCCTATACCAGCCTCTCATGGCTTCTACGTGCTTGTTTCTGAGGTCCTATGACCAGATCTTGAAAGGTTTCGACCAAGCCTTTGCTTCATGACTTTTCTCCGGTCATCTTCAACCTTTGTCCGGCCAGCCATGGCTATCCGAGTTCGACCTTCGACTCTCCTGCTTAGATCGATGGTTTTCAAAGCCTTCCTCATCACCTGGGTTTCTTACGAAACCCTAATCTCTAAGGTTCCTCCGATTTTATTTCAGATCTGCTCCGGATCTATGTGTGTTTTGAACTTGCTAAGCATTTTTTCTCGAAGTTTCTTTAATTTTGCTTTCAAAACTCTTTATTCTTCAACTAGGGTTTCATGTTAAGTTATTTCGAATCTCTTCTCTGATTCTCGACATGTTTTGCTGTGTTTTGCTTGTGTTGTTTTTCTATTTGAGTTAGCATGTTGAAAACCCTAATTTTTGGGGTTTATTTGAGATTCTGAATTCGCTTGTTTGTTTCACTTGTTTATCGCCTTTAAACTCGACTAATTTTCGAAAACCCTAGCTCTTTGGGGCCTATTCGAGTCCCTTGAGTTTATTCGTGCAATTCGTCTGTCTGAAGTTGCTCAGCCTGATTCTTTTTGTTTCAGCATCTCTCTTCCTCATGTGATTCCCTTTTGTTCTGAGTTCCGACTATCTGTCAAACTCCACTGTGTTTTCAGAAAGGTTTTTACTTGATTCTTTGCATGCTTCTGATCTTTTCCTCTACTACTAAATCACTGCAACCTGACCTACGTGACTATCATGCTATGAATGCTTGCTCTATGCTATTACTGTATGTTGTTCCTTCTCGCCATAGTTTGGCCTCACATGCTTATTACTTGTGCCCTTCATTTATATACTGAGTCCCTTCTGTGATTGATTTTCAAACTCGTGATTGATTTTCAAAACTTTTCCTTATGAAATTCTGATTTTTTACTCGCTCATTAAGGGTTAATTGATTCTCTCTCTTTGTTTGGCCTTACCAGATCCTTTCCAAAATAAGTACATTCCTGTATTTAGACTTAATCCCTTACTATATGGTTTTACTTCTCCTTTTATGATAACAATCATTCTGCTTACAAATTGATCTTCTTTCCTTATATTAAGCATGTTAGTGTCCGTTTGAGCAGTAATTCCTTGATTAAAGGGGAATACCTGTGTTAATTGATTCTGACTGTGTTTATTTCCATGTTTGTGTTGAAACCTTATTTGTTACCTTATTCTCTACTCGTTTTCAAAACTATAAATACTCGTACCTATTCTCTTTCAAAAAAACAAGTTCGAACACACAACATAAGTCACCACTTCTTCTCTCAAATACACTTAGGTTTTCTAAAAAAATGCATTCGAGTTTTCTCTGAACTCATAAGCTCTCTTCTCTGATTGTGTTTTGGCTGCAAGTATCCTGCTTTTCTTTGTGCTTACTTTTCTGCAACTGGTATATCTCTTCTTGTTTAAATTCTGCCCTTTCTCTTATGTGTTTGTGCTTCAGTCTTTTCTTTGTTTATTTTACTGCTTTATGCAAGCTTGTTATTCCTACTCCTATATGAATCCCCATCCCTGAACCCTTTGTCTGCTGAGTTATGGTTCAGAAAACATGACAACTCCTATATTTTACTGCTTTCTGCAAGCTTGTTATTCCTACTCCTATATGAATCCCCATCCCTGAACCCTTTGTCTGCTGAGTTATGGTTCAGAAAACATGACAACCCTTGACATTGTTGTTCATGTATATGGACTGGACTCCCTGAGTCCTAAACTCTTTCAATTCTCATTCCTTTTCCCCCTTATATGTATTCTGAGCTTGAGATCTTGGTCTGGCAGTGTCATAATCACTGCCCAGACCATATTCTGACCTTCAATAGGTCAGTGCTCTTACTTGTTGGCTGAACAGGCTTGGTCAGGGGTGTGCCAGCCTACCTTGTGTCTAGGCTTGACCACCAGCCTACCATGGCATTCCCCAACCCCCTCTCTTGCACTTACACTCATTCTTAGAACCTAAGTTCTGCCCCTCTCTTGTGAGCCTTGCTTTGGGATACATGAGCTCCCTCTAAACTTGGACACCTGAGAGCTGGCTCTTCCATACTGCACTGTAACTCTTTCTAATTAACATCTTGGGTGTAAGCACTGCTTGGAGTTCCTGAAGCTCCTTGGATCTCTGAAACACCCTAGATAAGAGAAGGCTTTGGAAATCTGGATCTCGTAAGTGGTTCAATCTCATATTGTTAGATACTAAGTCTGAATTAGGCTGCTCGGATGTAGCTGTAATTTCTGATGTATTTTTTATTTCTGTCTTATTTTTTACAGGTCTGTAATAATTTGTATAAACTCATGGGATTTTAGTGAAAAGGGGAGGGGGTTACTTTTCATGCACAAAAGGGTAGAAATCATGTCTATAGGGTTAATTTCTACACTGCGCAATTTCACATGTAGAGACCATGCCTATAGGATTTAACTTCTAAACTTTCTGAAACTATGCATATAGATACCGTGCTCATAGGGGTTTACATTTCTGCACATAATGATACCATTAGGCAAGCTGTAGGCTTAATTATAAAGTTGCATATAGATACCATGTTTGTAAGACTCCTGTTAAAAAAGTGTTAAAATCAGTTAACATATAGAAAGCATGCCTATAGGAACTTCGAGTCGGAAATGTCCCATTTGTTCAAAACAGCACCAACCATTTAAATTAATATATACTTTGGTAAAATTGGTAGTCTTCTGTGGTTTTCTGAACCTCGTAAGTTAACAAACATTTTCTAAACCAAACTGGCATTTTCTGAAACTCATTTTTTTCTGATAAGGTTCGTGAAACTTTTTTTTTCCAACTAGTCTGCATGTCTTCTGAAGCTCCTTTCTTTTCTTTTAAATCTTTTTCAAAACAGTACATTCTTTTTCTGAAACTCGTTTCACTCTGATAAAAAACTGGTAACTCTTCATAACCAGTTCGCTTTTCGAAATCGTTAGTTCTATCCAACATATAGTTGAAAGTAGACTAGTCCTTAAGAACTGCATTCGAGCGAGCCTAATGCGGACTTCCTGTCTAAAAGTATGTGTTGAACCAGTCCGCTTATTGCTTTAATTTTAAAGACCAAACCAGTACATGCAAGACATGCTAAACTCTATGGCTTATCTGACTTAAGGAGGTTTACTTGAGCCTTACTTGCTTATCTGCTTCCCCTTTTACTTGCATTATGTGTTTTGATTGACGCCTAGTGTTTTGTCCTTTGAAAGCTCTCAAAAGTCCCCAAATCCCTTTCCCTTTAGGATTAGTAGTCTTAAATGCCTCCGGGACTGATAGGATTGGGACGGGTACTAGCATGCAATAAGTAACGAAACTTTCCGCGCTTTAATACCTTAACGGGGTGGGAATGGGTATAATATGGATATGATGATCGGTGTGCTAATATCACGTGCGACCCCTCTTCTGAGGAGTGATTGCTGGATATTGGATTGATGTGATCCATATTATTTGTAAACCTAGGACCCCTCTCCCCTTTACTTGTTAATTTTTAAGTTTTCTTTTAAATTAATTTTCCAAACTCTCTACTCCTTCAACTCTTAAACTTGTTTGCAAAACTATGTGAAAAATCCTTTTCTTTTCTACTTGTCTGCTTAAAGTCACAATTGTAGCATGGCCGGAAACCACACCAGTGGATCTTGAGGGGTACCTAACACCTTTCCCTCGAGATAATTTCTAGCCCTTACCCAACCTCTAGTTCTTCATCTCAATTCTTAAAGTGTCCTAATACACTATAATCATTAGGTGGCGACTCTTTAACTTCTAAACTCAATTCTCGAAAGGGAATAGAGTTGTCCTCCCAAATGTCTTATACCTGATTTCGACCCGTAGAAAAAGGGGGCGTCGACACTCCTTCATCATGAGAAGGCACGCCTACCGTCAATGGAATCGAATAAGAAGCTCCCTCGAAGATAGAAGATGCGCTAGCCATTTTTGTCACGAAAATAGGAAGAAGTTGCAAAAACGAAATAGGTGATAATGGCAGAAAGCACTAAAATTGAGAGAAAGAAAGATGCAAAAACCCTGAGGGGAAGAAGAGAAGGATTGAAAATTCAGATGTTAAGAAGTGCGACAACCTAAATGGGGGACCACCATCCCTATTTATAAGAACATTGGCATCCTTATCGAGAAAGCCAAGCTCCGCCACATTGATTTCGAAACAGAAGGGGTGCAGGAAACGATGTAACGCATCGGTAACATGCGCCATAATGATGCATGATGTAGTGACGTCATTTCAAACTAACTTAATGTACAAACGTGTTTGTCGAAGTGCCACGTTGTCACCCCGTCATAAGAACGTTGCTACTCGACCACCACGCCCTGATTTCTCAAGTTGTGAATGGCAAAGTTCGCTTACTGAGCTCGTCCAAAAAAAAACAATCTCGGCAGGCGGATGGACTAACTGTATGGGTCAAAATCTGACCAAGATAATTTTGCTCAAAAGTAGATTACTAAGAGCCGATTAGGCTGAGGTCGCACTCGAGATAGAAGGAATCCCTTAGCGAGCCGAGTAATCAGGGTCGAGGTCGGAGACTCTGGTCGGCCATAACGGCTAGTTTCGTAGCAAGATATTTCAAGGGAATATTTCATTGAATGTTCTCTGCACTTGTACTTCATGTTAGGTAAGGGATAGAACCATATAAAGGAAAAGGCAGAAAGAAAAAAGGGGCATGTAATATTTTATATGATAAGATCTCTCATGAAAAGTTGACTCTCAAGAAAAATTACAAACATTATCTTTCCACAAAAAATTGATTGGTTGTTCATCTCACACTTTCTCGCATCAGATTCGAGAAAGCTCCCTATATTCTCACGTTTGTTGGTCTTACATCATTGTCAGAGAGAAGAATCATCCACTTCATTTAATATTTGGGTGAATCATTCTCTCTATTTACATTTATTGTCATTTAATATATTTATTGCTTATCATTGTTCCCCCACACACTTATAACAGTACCATTTAATACTCATTACATAAAATTGGTTTAAATACGATGCTACCTTATTTGTATAAATCGATTTCAGATCTAGGATTTATTATGCTTAACTAGAATTTACCCGTTATCTTTTTATTTAATTGATTTAACAAAAAAGCTTGACACTTTTTGGTCAAACAATACTATGCAGAAACAAGCTACAATGATTTTTGAGTTCCCATAATATATGTAGGCATTTATTTTTTTAAATTATTCAGAATAAAGTTCACGTTTTTAAACCTTTTTTAGTTTTAAATATACCGTAATAAAAATAACTCTTTATATTTGTTAAAAGAAGTACGTACTCAAATTATTTATCTGCTCCTTAGGATAAGAACAATGTAAGACTATGATGGCTTTCCGGAATACAGTTTCTACTCTGTCAGTTGTTCAAGTCATCGTCACCACAAAGTTTATATGTAAGATACAAGATCTGTGTGAATAGATCTCTGCAACGATTCAGTGATGTTTTATTTTTGGTTCAAAACGATTCAGTGATGTTGAATGGACCTTGAAATGATTTGACAATTCAGAAATAAGAAATTATGGAAGACATTAAAATGCCACCATTTTCTTTTTTGCTATATCGCATGGGTTAGCCCTTTTTTTTGGTAATTGAAAAATAGTTACTATTTAAAAAATAATTACTATTTTATGCGGAGATAAAATCCGGATAAAAATATTTTAGTTGAATCACGGAAAGTTTCAGCATAACATATTGGATTATGGAGCTCTTGCGTATAAAACTTACCGCATATTATGTTACGGCACGTTATGAAATTCCAGCACATTATGCTAGAATCTCATATGTAAAATATTCGAATCCAACATATTTCTTAGTATCGAAATTATCGGGTGTCATGCGGAAACTAGCAAAACAAACCTTGAACCACGACAAATCAGATAATAAAATAGAAACATACCCAAAAAAACACAAATATTTAATGTGGTTAAGTCAATTGGCTTACGTCCACGACGGAGATGACCAATCCACTGTATAAAAGACAGTACAAAATATCGAGAGAACAACCTCACAAATAGGCAAATACATATGGCACACTAACACTTGTCCCGAAAAGTCTTCCCCTAAACGAGACTCTCAAACCCTCATATAACTACATTGTGGATGTTGCTGAATAAGAAGGGAGGATCCTCAATTTATAAAAGTCCAAACTTTTTCTTCCAAGAAAACAAACTAGCCAAATATGAGAGATTTATAATTTTCTTCTAGAAAAAGAAAAACTCAATTATGGTAAACATGTTGTCCTTTCTTTCAAGAGATAAAAAAATCAAATATTGTAAGAAAAACGTGACAAACACTGAACAATTCTCCCTCTTGGTCTGAATTTTCTTATAAAATAAACTTGTTCCCATTTAAACATACCATCTTGCTCATATTTGCCTCCATTCCGTAAAAACTCCAGATAAATAACCAAGAATTTGATACCATTGTTATATCGAAGAAGAGACAGACCCGAATATAAAGAGGATAAAAAATACCAAATTCTAACGTGAAAAACCCTTCAAATCGAAGGTAAAAATCGCGAAATCACAAAGATCCACTATAAAAATAAGAGGGTAACAAAAGTTCTATAACGATCCGACAGGCCGTTTTAAGCATTTGCACTTCACTCGGTTGTTTGAGGGTATGAGTAGCTCCGTATGAAGTATTATGACTTATCTGAATCGTCGGTTTTGGTTTTCAGATTATTCGGAATTGATTTGGAAGAATGATTCTCAGCTAGAAGCTTTAAATTTGAAAGGTTTGACAAAGTTTTGACTTTTTAGAATTTGACCTCGGATTGAATTTTTGATGATTCCGTTAGCTCTATTGGGTGATTTTGGACTTAGGAGCGCATCCGGATTGTGATTTGGAGGTCCGTAGTAGAATTTGGCTTGAAATAGCGAAAGTTGGAATTTTAGAAAGTTTGACCGGGAGTGGACTTTTTTATATCGGGGTCGGATTCTGATTCCGAAAGTTGGATTAGGTCCATAATGTCAAATGTGACTTGTGTGCAAAATTTGAGTTCAATCATAGTGATTTGATAGGTTTCGGCATCGGTTGTGAAAGTTTGAAGTTTCAAGTTCATTGATTTCGAATTGAGGTGTGATTCGTCATTTCGATGTTGTTATGTGTGTTTTGAGGCCTCAAGTAGGTCTGTGTTATGAAATGGGACTTGTTGGTATGTTCGAACAAGGTCTCGAGGGGCTCGACTGAGTTTCGGATAGGTTTGAATTGTGTTAGGCTCGTTTTTTAATGTTTCGACGTCGTTTTTCAAGCATAAATGGTACTGCATTAAGCAAATGAGCTCCGATTTCTTTTTTTATTGAAGAATTAGATTCATATTGTAATTATGGAGCCATAGCAAAAAGAATCGTCGAATTTGGACATCGTATGAGGATTTTATGGCCATTTTACTAAGAATTGGGTTGCCATATTTTTCAGATTAATGACGAAATTGCCACTGAATTCGTATTTAAAAATCTGCACTATTTTCAAATATTGAAACCAACATATCTCCTTTAATATAAGGTCAAATGGAGTGATTGAAGAGCATAACTTGACTAAAATTTTATAAGGAATCCATTGGAGGCATCAAAAGTGAGTTTCGGGATTGTTGGCATGAGAATCGAGGCAGAATAGCTGGCAGAAAAATATATAAAATAAGGGTTTGCTCATTTGGTCATATTTTGAGTTGGGAAGCTCGAATTTGGGCGATTTTGGAGGCGATTTTTACTATATGGATTGGGGTAAGTGTTCTCTACTCGGCTTTAGCTATATTTCATGAATTCATCTTCGTTTTTGGCATTTGATTGATGAATTCAAAGTAAAATTTGGAGGTTTTTGCTTAAAGTTTCATAAAGTGAATTTTTAAGTTTTGAACATCGATTCGGATTCGGAATTGGATGAAACTAATATGGTTGGACTCATAATTGAATGGGTTGTCGGATTTTATAAGTTTTGTCGGGTTCCGAGATGCGTGCCTGGGTTGGATTTTTTGGTCGATTTTGGGCTTTTGATTAAAGATTCTACCTTTTTCGATTGGGATTGGTTCCTTTAGCATTGTTTGATGTATTTGAGTTATTTTGGTTAGTTTTGAGCCGTTCGGAGGTCGAAGCGCACGATATGGCATTTTTGGAGCATCGCTTGGCTTACTCGGGTTGGAATTAGCTTGTTTGAGGTAAGTAATGATTGTAAATCTAGTCTTGAGGGTATGAAACCCTGGATTTCACATTGTTTTACTATTTTGAGGTGACGCACATGCTAGGTGGCGAGCGTGTGGGCGTGCACCGTTGGGTATTGTGACTTGGCCCATCCTATAGCAACTATAAAGTTGCGTATTTGACTTAAATTATATAATATTTATGTGTTTTAGAAAGAATTTCCTATAAATTGGGCTGAAGGGCATATTTGGGCCTTATGCCAGAGCTGTTTGGACCCTTAGGGGCTTTTTCTTATTATCCTCTCACTGTTTTTTATTTAAGATCTATATTCAGTCATGCTATGTTTACTGATTTCTTAACTCAGTCTTTATTACTCCATTTTGATGCATAAAATTATATTTTGGGATGAGCACCATGTTTTATTGATAGCCCGAGTGGATTGAGAGGTTTCTGATTGAGTGAGGTCGAGGGCCTGTGTTGTGAGGATATTATGGGATCGGGCTGCACGCCGCAACATATTGTTATTTATTCATGATTTTTGTGAGGCTGCAGGCCTGATTGATTTATGCCACGAGGTCGATTGTTATGAGGTCGAGGGCCTGATTGATTTATGCTACGAGGTGTCTTGTTATAGCACTTGGGCTATAAGAGCCCCTCCGGAGTCTATACACCCTTAGTGAGCGTGGGTACCCTGAGTGAGTGATATTATGTTTTGCCCGAGGGGTTGTTCTTGATTCATGTTGTACCTGGGGGGCTGTTTACGAGCAATTGTGAGGTAATGCCTGAGGGACTGTATATGAGTGACTGTGAGGTTTGCTCGAGGGGCTGTTTATGATTCATGTTTGATCGAGGGGATGTTCACGAGTGATGTTCGTCGAGGGGCTGTTTTTTATTTATGTTGCCCGAGGGGTTGTATACGAGTGAGTTTTGCCCGAGGGGCTATTTATGTTTTCATCATTTTTACTCACTGTTTCATCACTTCATTAAAAACTGTTGAAAGATGTTTTAAATGATTTTACTGAAACTGGATTTAAATGAGCTGAGTTGATTCAAAATCCTGATTTTAAAAGCCTGATGTATTTTACTGAGATTTCATGATATGAATTGTATATGTTTTATTACTCGTCACTACTGCTCAGTCTCTATTTACTTTTATTACTTACTGAGTTGGCGTACTCATATTACTCCATGCACCTTGTGTGCAGATCCAGGTATTTCTGAACCTGGTAGCGGGTGTTAATTACTTAGTGGCAGGTCCATCGGAGTTAGTAAGGTAGCTGCCTGGCGATCGCAGCGTTGCTTTTCTCCCTCCTTATCCTCCCTTAGTGGTATTCAGTTATTTCCAGGCTATGTTAGTCTTGATGTTGTCAAACTGTTGTAGTAGATGCTCATGACTAGTGACACCTCGATGTTGGGCTTTCTTTCCGCATTATTGTTTTTATTTAAACTCCATATGCAGGTTTATTGTTAAATAGCTTTGGTTTTGTCTTAAAAATGAAAATATTCATTGGTTTTGGTAGTGTTCCGGCTTGCCTAGTACCACGTTAGGTGCCATCATGACAGGGTTAGTTTTGGGTCATGACAAGTTGGTATCAGAGCCTAGGTTACATAGGTCTCACGAGTCATGAGCAGGTTTAGTAGAGTCTTGCGGATCGGTACAGAGACGCATGTACTTATCTTCGAGAGGCTGCAGAACCTTTAGAAAAATTCCACATTCTGGAATCCTTATCGTGCGGTATTGATCCAGCTTGAAGTGTAACTCCTTGAATTCCTTCCACGCATTGGTGTGCGCACATGAGCATTCGGTATCAGCTATGCATCGACGGCTTGTGATTCCTTGAATAAGGTGCGAGATGTGATTTCTGTGTGTTGATATCGGGCCAGTCTGGAGGGTTTGAGGTCGAATTTTTACTATAGCTTGAGCACTAAGATTCCGATTGTGTGAGTACGTGCATTTGGGACTTATATGCCCGTTTATGTCATTATTGGTGGGATTTGTGACTGGATGACTATGGGTGAGTATGATTTGATTGCGAGATGTGTTCAGATTGTTTGAATATGACAAGAAGAGTTTGTTGGAGATGTAGCAAGGACTATTGGGTGCTTGACTTCTATGTTGAGTCGGCATATGGCCTCGAGTTATGGGTGTGTTGAAGGACCTCTCGTGCAGTTTAGTTGTGGAGTGGAGTAGATCTTCATGTTGTGTTATGAGTTCAGACTCAGGGGGTTAAGTGATTGAGTAATAGTTATGATTATGGAAGAGTATAGAGAGATACCAATTTGAGGCTAAGTAGGTGGATTATCTCCTGCGGGGTGTTCTAAGGTTTATGTGATCCTTATGTAGTTGGTTGGGAGTCCTTTTTTACCAGTGAAATATATGTGTTGCAATTTGAGTTTGGATCACTTATGAGAGTGGGATTGTCTGTTACGAGGGTGAACACGAGATTTGTAGATGATTTGAAATACTAGATGGTGTGTTACATGAACTTATGAAGGGATTTAGTTGACTCTCACTATGGTCTTATGGCAGTGATAGAGTATGGGCATTGTGAGTTATTATGTGTTTTGATCTATGGCTTTGAGCCAAGTGGGGGAGTCTGCTACTGATTAGTTGATTGCATGGTTATGTGTTGTGTTGGTTCCAATTTAAGGTATACTAGTGAATCAGTTATGGCTTACAGAAGTTGACATCGAGGATGACTTGGGTAAAGGAAATTTCGGGTGAGGTTTGTGTTATGCTTTATAGGTATATGAGAAACATTGGATAATATAGTTGTTATTTGTAAGGAATGTAAATTGATGGAGTAGGAAAAATTGCTCGGCGACTTAGAAGAATGGTTTACTTCCTTGGATGTTGGAGTGCTAATGGGGCATAGGTCGTTCGGTCCGTTTGGTCAGTCTAATTGAGTTTTGAGCAGAGTGGATGACTTTCGAGAATGGTTCCAATGAATTCAAAATTTATATGTGGCAATTGGGAATATTCAGGATGTGTATTGGCTAGAAACTGAGATTTATATGGGAGGATGTCAGGACTTGTGGCATTTCTATATCATTATGGATTCTACACATCAATATCAGGAAGACGAAGGTAATGGCTTTAGATTCGCAGAAGGTCTCTTCAGAGTGGGTATCTTGATTATGGTACTTTTGGGGGTGCTTTAGAAGAATACAACGGTTTATGAACCTTAGGGCGGTGTGGTTTTATGCTGAAGTTCTTAGGGCAAGTTTTAGTTAAGGATAGTGGTGTAATAGCAAGGAAACATATCAATTTGAAGGTAATTTGGAAGGAACTCAGATAATTAAGACAGCTTGGTAGTAGGTTGGATCGGCATGGTAATGGATAGGATCGGTTCTTGGGTGCTTATGATGCGGTGGGTTTCTATAGGTGTTTCGTGGCAATACTCTTAGGTTTTGGTGGCTTGCGTAGCTTGGTTGAGTTAGAAGGAGTCAGTCCTGACGGTTTGGTTTTGTGCAAAGGGGATTTGGAGAGTTCTTGATGATTTCTACCACGGTTGGAGGTGTATATTTTCTACTGGGGTGAGGAACATGGGATGTATAGTGATTTTCTCCTAGATGGGATCAAATGGAAGAGTTCTTGGCTAGTTGAGTACGTAGTTGCTTGTAGGTCGGAGTGGATTATGAAGTTCTCATATTTATCATAGTATGACATGGTATATGTGGTATGTTATGTAGGGTTGAGATTTGCATGTGTAAGGTCACGGTTTAGTTATGAAAGGAAAGTCATAAATTCTTAGGCAGCATGGAAAGTTTTAGATGACTAGGTGAATGATATTACTATTTGGTGTGGACTGATGAGAGTATACAATTCAGAAGGGAGCAATGTGTTTTGATTTATGGATACTCCACCGGTATTGTGGTACTCGTCTAATTGATCGACTACTGATACTCAGATTTTTGTGATGTGGCACGGAAGAATCAGAGAAGCATTCCTCGTGGGATGATCGTGTATTAGAGATGCGTCAGATATTCGGTCAGTGGAGTTGAGATGAGAGATGGTGATTTGTATGTTCTATGGATTTGGAGACTTCGAGTTCACATGAGTACATTGTTTCGTGGTTGTGGATCGTAAAAAGTATCCAAGGTTAGTCAGAGGTTAGTATGTGTTATTATTTAGTCATTGTAGACTTTCGAAGGGTTATTTATCTATTATGGGGGACCAAAGCTGATTTGGGGTTCATTGGTAGGCCCAATATGGAGGTGTGTTCTGCACTGGGTCGGATTTGTTGACTCTGAACTGCTATTATTGAGGGATGTGCCATTTGATTATTGTTGAGCTTATTCGTGTTCTGGAGTGATCTATGAGCTATTCATCTGTGTTACGAGGAGTTATGATTTGTTGGTTATATGCACATATGGTGCGGTTCTATTGGGGTCTTATAGCGGAATTTGAGCGGGAAAAACATTGGGTAATGCTTGGTGGATGGCGTATTGGTTATGCTCTTTTAGGTTTTGTGTGGCTTTATGTCATTTGCTTTTCCGTGGTTATAGTAATGCACTTTGAGTACTTGATGTCGAATTGCGTGTGGTTATTGATTTTGAGCAAGGTGGCTTGAGGTATATGCCATGGATGAGTGTTTGGATGGGGCACGCATTGCAGCGAAATTATGTTGAGGTATGAACCTTTGTGTTAGATTCATGTGATGGTCCTACGGGGTGTGATGGATTTTCAGTATTTCGTTGTGGCAGTACTTGTTAAGCTTGCGGGAAAGTCCTCTCGTTTGATTGATTTTTTTCATGATTTGAGTACATTTGGGATATTGCTATTGGGTGCACGAATTGCACAGGTTATGGTTTTGGATTGTATTAATGTGTCATGTTATCAGAGTGGTCGTGTTGGATGAGATGAGGTCATTAGACCAAGAATGAATATTATCAGAATTGGTATCAGAAGTCGACTTAGAAATCTACTATAGTTCCTGTCGGAGAAGAGGGAGCTCCATGACTTGTTGATCTAACGAATAGTTATGAGTTTCTGCGTGTTTCTTTCATCATTGGCAGTATATGAAAGTGTTAGAATGAGGCTTTGTTTGATAAGAGGTGCATTACCGGTATTGGGTTGTTTTGAGCAGCTACTGTGATTAGGAGTTATCTCCATGAGTGTTTGAATTATGTGGTATATCATGTGATTTCATCTTGGGTTATGGCTATGACTGGAGACAGCTTGTTCAGACTTATATAGTGTATAGATGCGAGGTTCTGATCTTATAGAAAATTTCGGATGTTGGAAATTGGGCCCTAAGACTTATGGACTAGGTTGGATTAAGAAATTTCAATCATGCTGTGTTATCAGAACTATATGACAGAGGGTGATGTGGGATTACCCCCAGGTATGTGTATAGTGAGGTTACACAGCGATTTGTTGGCTTTTGGAACAACTCCTAGCATGTTTGAGGATGAACGTATATTTAAGTGAGGGGAGATGTAACGACCCGACCGGTCGTTTTTAGTATTTGCACTTCGCTCAGTTGTTTGAGGGTATGAGTAGCTCCATATGAAGTATTATGACTTATCTGAATCGTCGGTTTTGATTTTCAGGTTATTTGGAATTGATTTGGAAGAATGATTCTCAGCTAGAAGTTTTAAATTTGAAAGGTTTGATCAAGTTTTGACTTTTTAGAATTTGACCTCGATTGGATTTATGATGGTTCCATTAGCTCCATTGGTTGATTTTGGACTTAGGAGCACATCCAGATTGTGATTTGGAGGTCCGTAGTAGAATTTGGCTTGAAATAGCGAAAGTTGGAATTTTAGAAAGTTTGACTAGGAGTGGACTTTCTAATATCACGGTTGGATTCAAATTCTGAAAGTTGGTTCATGTCCATAATGTCAAATGTGACTTGTGTGCAAAATTTGAGTTCAATCGGACGTGATTTCATAGGTTTCGGCATCGGTTGTGGAAGTTTGATGTTTCAAGTTCATTGATTTTGAATTGAGGCGTGATTCGGTGTTTCGATGTTGTTATGTGTGTTTTGAGGCCTCGAGTAGGTCTGTGTTATGATATGAGACTTGTTGGTATATTCGAACAGGGTCCCGAGAGGCTCGGGTGAGTTTAGGATAGGTTTGGGTTGTGATGCGCTCGTTTTTTTAATGTTTCGACGTCATTTTTCAAGCATAAATGGTACTACATTAAGTAAATGAGCTCCGATTTTTTTTATTGAAGCATTAGATCTGTATCGTAATTATGGAGCCATAGCAAAAAGAATCGTCAAATTTGGACATCGTATAAGGATTTTATGGTCATTTTACTAAGAATTGGGTTGCCAGATTTTTTTAGATTAATTATGAAATTGCCACTGAATTCGTATTTAAAAATCTGCACTATTTTCAAATATTTAAACCAACATATCTCCTTCAATATAAGGTAAAATGGAGTGATTGAAGAGCATAACTTGACTAAAATTTCATAAAAAATCCATTGGAGGCATTAAAAGTGAGTTTCGGGATTGTTTGGCATGAGAATCGAGGCAGAATAGCTGGCAGAAAAATATATAAAATAAGAGTTTGTTCATTTGGTCATATTTTGAGTTGGGGAGCTCGGATTTGTAAGGATATTATGGGATCGGGCTGCATGCCACAACATGTTGTTATTGATTCATGATTTTTGTGAGGCCGCGGGCCTGATTGATTCATGCCATGAGGTGGCTTGTTATGAGGCCGAGGGCCTGATTGATTTATGCTACGAGGTGACTTGTTATAGCGCTTGGGCTGTAGGAGCCCCTCCGGAGTCTGTACACCCCCAGTAAGCGCGGGTACCCTGAGTGAGTGGTATTATGTTTTATGCGAGGGGCTGTTCTTGATTCATGTTGTGCCTGAGGGCTGTTTATGAGCAAATGTAAGGTAATGCCTGAGGGCTGTATACGAGTGACTGTGAGGTTTGCCCGAGGGGCTGTTTATGATTCATGTTTGCCTAAGGGGCTATTCACGAGTGATGTTCGCCGAGGGGCTGTTCTTGATTTATATTGCCTGAGGGGCTGTATACGAGTGAATTTTGCCCGAGGGGTTGTTTATGTTTTCATCATTTTTACTCATTGTTTCATCACTTCGTTGAACGATATTTTAAATGGTTTTACTTTGGTTTTGTCTTAAAAATAAAAATATTGATTGGTTAGGTCATTGGGTGTTTGGCTAGACAACATGGGCATGACCCAACCAACTCTCCCTCCTGCCAAGGGTCCAAATATGTCATCAAGTGGAGGAGCTATTGACAAGCTTCATGAATTCCAATTGTTTGCAAAACTCATGCTTATCTGCAACTATCGTTTTCATCAGCAGATCCAAAGGATTGTCATCAGTGTGTATCTTTTCAACCTCAAATAAATTCTCTTCCAATGTCATTCTTATCCAATGATACTTCCTATTTATATGTTTCTTCTTAGAATGAAAAGTGGAGTGCTTGGTGGTATAGATAGCACTCTGCTTGTCACAAAATAAGATGTACCTTAACTGCTCAAAGCCAAGATCATTAATAAACTCCTTCATCCATAATAATTCTTTGGCACCTTCGGTAGCAGCAATATATTCGATTTCTGTGGTGGATAGAGTTATGAACTTCTATAGTCTAGATTTCCAAGAAACAGCCCCCCTGCAAAGGTGATGAAATAATTGGAAGTGGATCTTGAATTATCAAGATTGCCTCCTAAATCAGAGTCTGTGTAACAAATAAATTCTAGCTTGTCACTGCCAAAGCACAACTTCAAATCTGCATTACTTTTCATATACCTTAATATCCATTTTACTGCATCCCAATATTGCTTTCCAGGATTAGAAAGGAATCTACTAACAGTACCAAAAATATATGCAATATCTGGTTTAGTGCAAACCATAGCATACATCAAATTACCAACAACATCTCCTTTTTATCTTCATCAGTAGATGGGCTCTGACTAATACTCAATTTAAAGATTTGACTACTAGGAGTACTAACCACTTTTGCATTTGTCATAGAAAAATAAGTGTAAAGAAACTACTTCAGACCACTATATATTTTTCCAGAAGTTCTCTGATGATGAATTTAATTTTCGAGACAAGCATTAGTGTGCCACTTGTATTTACCTCTTTGTGAGGTTGTTCTCTTGATATGTTGTAAAATTATATAGTGGATTGTTCATCTCCGCCCGTGGATGTAGGTCAAATTGACCGAATCACATTAAATGTTTGTGTCTCTTTTGGTATATGTCTCTTTTGTTGTATGATTTGTCGTTATTCAAGGTTTGCTTACTAACTTCCGCATGACACCTGATTTTTTCAGTCCTACCAAGTGGTATCAAAGCGAGATTGAATATATATTCATCTTGACAGGTTCAGTTCTAGCCGCAACACATTTGATGGTAATCATGATTTTTATATGAGAAATTTGACCAGAGTGCTACTCACATTGAGACAAACTTTATGGTGGAGATCTGGATATGCGACTTGTTGAAGATTATGTGAAGAAGGTTGATCGAGTTTATTTTGTTAGAAAATCCAGACCAAGGGAGAAAATTATTAGGTGTTTGTCATGATTTTCTTACCATGTCTAGTTTTCCTATCTCTTGAAGGAAATGACGACATGTTTACCATAATTGAGTTTTCCTTTTTCTTGGAAGAAAATTATGAATTTCTCATATTTGGCTAATCTTTTTTCTTGGAGGGAAATGTTTGGACTTCTATAAATTGAGGATCATTCCTTCTTATTCAGCAGGATCCATAATGTAGCCACAAGGGGTTTGAGAGTCTTGTTTAGGGGGAGAATTTTTTGACAAGTATTAGTGTGTCACTTGTGTTTGCCTCTTCATAAGGTTATTCTCTCGATATGTTGTACTCTCTTTTATATAGTAGATTGTTCATCTCCGCCCGTGGACGTAGGTCAAATTAACCGAACCACATTAAATATTTATGTTTCTTTTGGTATAATTTTCTTTTGTTATATGATTTATCGTTATTCAATGTTACTTACTAACTTCCGCATGACACATGATTATTCCGATCCTAACAATATTAAGCGTTAATTTTTTTGAACTTTTAAGGGTGTTTTTGTTCAGATTCTACCTTTACAAAAAAAATTGGCTAAATTTCAATTACTTTTAAACTTGACTATTTTAAAATTACCAATTATAAATTAGGATGTTTCTAACTTTTTTCCCGTTTATTGTAGGTGGGCAATTGGTTTGCTCTTCACAAATATCTTCTGAACAATTTTTTGAAGATTTTCGTTTAGAAACAGTGTCTTAGAAAGCAACGACAACTAACCTCCACCCAAAATTAAGGTTGGTTCATGAATTCTTATTTTTTTTATTTATATTCAACTCATATTATTATTATTATACCAAATAAATAAAATTAAAAAATTAGTTATATATATATATGTAATTATATTATATTTTATATTATAAGTGTGAAGACTTTAAGATGGAGTTATTTTACTAAAATATCATTCAGAAAATGAATGACCAAATTATCCTCCATGTTTACCCTCTAAATGTGTGTATAGAGTAGTAAATATTGTATGAGCTAACTGGTAATAATTAATTAACAGACTCAATAGCTAGAACCGTTTGGTAGTGGTAAACGGAAGTGCGAAACGGTACTCCCTTAGTAATGTCTATTCAATGTGTTGGACTTGCTTTCATTTTCCAATATCTAATGCATAATGCAATATTTTAACTCTTGAAGTGTCTACGTGCATGTAATCAATCAAATTAAAAATTATTATCTTAATCAATTATTAACCAACCTTCTCATCCTTTCTCTCAAACGTTACATGAAGAATTTGAGGAGTTGTAATTTGAAAAGTTATTTATTAGAAACGAGTAGCACTTCAACTGAATTGTGCTTTTTGATGTGGTGGTGAAGTAGCACGGAAATGTCCTCTTGGTTACCTACAATAATGTCGCTTCTTGAAATGTGATCTAGGTATGAGGATTATTTTTTATTATTTTATTATTATATTTTTTTTTTTTTTACAAATTTGAAGTCATGTACGTAATATCACCTTCCAAATAATATTTGATTCTCCAGGGAATTGCTGGACGCCTGGACATATTAGAATGATATATAGTATGTTTGCTTCGTATCGGTATCATGCAAAAGACCTTTATTTGCGTAGCTATGACTTTTTTCTGATGTGAAGAGAAAATTACTCCTATTTAATATTTCTGGTAATCTATTTGTATTTGTTTGCAGTGTCAAGCATTTTACGATAAGGAAAATTTGGTATATATGGTCATGCAATACTTCACTTTACACTGGTAATGATTGAACAAGTCTACAACAATGACATTATCTCATGGAGAGGGTTAATTTATTGAGATTTTTATGTGCTTTTCGGTAAAACATCGCCCACTCCTAACATTCTTCTAATTAGACCTTGATGTTTCATCACCATACTCACTGGTGTTGATCTGAGATTAAAAGCGTTATAATTATTAAAAAATATTCCAACTGTAACTGTTATTTGCACTCCATGCATCATGCATGTGGTAAGAAATTAAATATCAATTTTTACCATTGTATGTTTGAACTCAGCCTTTGTGGTTATCTATATCTAATTATATTTTCTCACTCTTCAGAACCTAATGTTTGAACCTAATAATAGTCTACGGAATACCTTTTTTGGGTTGTGAGGTAAAACTCATTTGGCCCTTTTTTGATCTTTCGGTGATTCTGTCACTTGGAATAATATAAAAATAAAATTAAATTATATTAAGAAAAATAAATATCGGCCTCCTAATTTTTATTCTTTTATAGTTTATATGTATAGCTGTTTATCAAACCTAATTAAAAGAAGCAAGTCTTGATTTCGTTAACAACATGTGGAATTGGTCGGAGTACTCCATTAAAATATGGATTTAAAATCCGGACCACTTTTTATTACATATTAATGTATGAAAACTTTGAGCAAATCTTTTTAATGCAGGTTCGGACCCCTTTTTATTACATATTAATGTATGAAAACTTTGAGCAAATCTTTTTAATGCAGGTTTTAGAAGATATTCCGTCATTTTGAGTTCAGCACCCATGCCACTAAATGAGATAACATTTCGTCGTTTGAGCTTGTACATTTTACTTTACATTTTATTTAAACCGAACATATATTTTAATAATACTCATGTTATGTTTAAAATATTTATACTGATTGATATGGGATACAGATGCAACGCACGTGAGTAAGAACTAGTATATATATAATACTTTATTGTTATAAATAATAAGATAACTCCCCATATATGAGCTTGTTCACATTACTTGACTTAATAGCTAATAAAGAAGAAGAATTGCGGTAAACTAACAATCAATGGAAGATTTGTCAATTCATGAGAATGCTAGTAAAACACTTTGTATTTAATTCATGACTTTTATAAGAGAATTTTACAACTCTATTTAATTTTGATGTGTGTGTACATATACATATACATATACATATACATATACATATACATATACATATATATATATATATACATATACATATACATATACATATATATATATATATATATATATATATATATATATATATATATATATATGTGTGTGTGTGTGTGTGTATACATATATATATCTCCGGATTATCACACTTTATGAAAAATATCAAGACTATTCAACTCATCCCCATTATAAATTAGTATGACATGTTTAGACTAATACAGCAGTAGTAGAAGAGCAAATAGTACTTTCATATTTTGAGAAAGAAACAAGAAAGGAAAATGAAAACTTTGTTTCGTTAACTAAAACCAAAGTTATTTGCTTTTATAGAACTTTATAAAGAAAAGAAAATATTCTAAGCGAAACATGGGTACTTTTGCATTTGCCTCTTAGCGGTGCAAGTTGATTCTTTGTTGGAAAAGCAGAATCTTGGGAAAAGGTCAAGTTTCACCATTTGCCATTCTAGGAAAGCTGTCGGTTAACTAGTTCCTTAAAACTAACAAAGCATTTAATTAAAGAAAAGCTAATTACATTCACTTTTGTTTAATTAATTATTTGTTGAATGCTAAACACAAAGATAATGACAATCAGAATCACTCACGTGTCTCAATTACCTACAAGAAGTTGAGTCCGGAACCAAAATGTGGTTTTTTTTTTACTCAAACTACACAAATAGGTGGTAAAAAAAAGGTACATTTTTATATATAGCGCCACAATATCTGGCGCTATACATTAACAGTAACGGAACCGTTAATGTATAGCGCCAGATATTATGCTGTAAAAGCTGACATGGCCAGGTATAGCGCCACAATACCTGGCGCTATACATTAATGGTTCTGTTACTGTTAATGTATAGCGCCAGGTATTGTGGCGCTATAATAGATTTTCCTGGCCCCACCAATAATTTCGGACTTCAATAATTCAAAAGCGTATAGTGCCAACGTTTTTGGCGCTATACATATAAAAAAAATCCGGCTAGCCATTTCCTATATAAAGAGGTTAGGATTGTATAGAAATTCATCCAAAAAAATTTGTTAAATCTTGTTGAAACGTTTATTGTTCTTAAATTCTCCAACAGTTTTTCATTATGTCTGAAGAGCGTAGAATAAGAGTTTCATTATATTGGGGGGTGAGGTTGTGATGGAGAATAATTCTGTGGGCTACAGTTTACCTGCTCAGTGTCATGTTAAATTGCCACTTACAATAGAGTACGATAAATTGATATCGTTATTATGCAAAAAACTGAGTGTGAGGAAACGTTCAGTTATAGTTAAAGTAACCAGAAGATATTCGTATTCCGTCACTCCGCAAGAGGTTGTTTTTTACTTGGAGTTTAACATCGACGATGATGAAACTTTGAGTGATTTTTTGAGGACTCCGGACGAATGTCGGGAATTTCTTGTAATCACAATGTTGGAGATGTACGTGAAGGTCGAAGACGTTCCCAAAAACGAGGTTGTGCGTAGCAGAGATAACCCTCAGTCATCGGGTGGTTATTTTGGAGCAGTTTTTGCCGGACAGGTTCCGGATGAAAGAGTTTTCATTGATTTAAACTTATCACCGGCGGCGAATGAGCAACAAGAAAATAATTTATACCCTGCTTTTCATAATTCACAAGACGAGTGGTAAGCTTTAATTTTTATTTGTGTTAATTATGTATATTTTTGGCGTACTTGAATTTGTATTAACGCTCATATATTTAATAGGGGGTACCGGCCAGATATGAATTTTACAAGTGGCCCATCCGGTAGTCATCACCTAATTGAAAACGTCCATCATGGAATTTCATCACATTACGACTTATAAGTGAAGTGATATAAAACCATATTGATATCATTTATTAATTCAGTAGCTTATATTTTTGTTGGTTGTGTAATGAAAACGAGCAAGTTGAACCACATGTACTCACTCAATTGACGGAAAACGACGTATTACATCGTGATCTGGCAGATGCACAAAGTGAGGAACAAAACAGTGATTACGATAACAATGCCGATGAATCCGAAGACGAGACACCCTTTTTTCGTGAGGATGGTGATGAACAGGATGAGGAGGAAGGACCTGATTTGAAGAGAGACCCACCTAGACGAAGAGTGTATGAGTCTGAAGTGCCGTTTAATTCAAGGGAGATTCCTTACATTGATAACTTGCCAACTGTGCCGGATGTGGAAGCTCTCACAAGGGATTTTGATGAAATCCGGACAGCAATGTGGGATGAGTCTAGACCAACGGTGCTTGCAAAGGGGATGCTTTTTCCTGATAAAGCACGCTTAAGCAGGGCTTGTAAAATGCACAATGTAAAAGAGTGTCGTGAGATGCAGGTATGGGAGTCAAGTCCGATGGTATACAAGGTTGTTTGCCGCAGGTGGTTTTGGACATGTAATTGGATGTTGCGTGCGACCAAGAAGAAGATAGGTATGTGGAAAGTGGGTAAATATATTCCCACCCACACATGCGAAATGGACACATTCAACGGTAATCACTTCAACTTGGATATTGACTTGATATCTCTTGTACTTATTCCACACCTCGAAGCATCCATAAGGTATACAATCAAAGAGTGCATTACATCAGTCTACCAGGAATATGGCCATACCATTACGAAAAGAAAGGCATTTCTCGGGCGCAAACGAGCATTTGAAATTGTCTACGGTAATTGGGATAAGTCATTTGCATCTTTGCCAAAGTACATGGCCGCACTGCAGCACTTTAACCCTGGGACAGTTGTTGAATGGAAGTTTGAGCAGAGTCCGGGAACACCATAATACATATTCAATTACTTGTTCTGGGCGTTTAAGCCAGCAATTGATGGTTTTTTGCATTGCCGGCCCGTAATATCCATAGACGGAACTCATGTCTATGGAAATTACGATATCAAGCTATTGATAGCCGTGGCAGTGGATGCTAATGGACAGATATTTCCTCTAGCTTTTGCTGTTTGTGCCAATGAAAGCACAGAGACGTGGACGATGTTTTTGAACCACCTGAAAGAGCACGTTGTCAAACAACGTTCAGGTATTTGTCTAATATCTGATCGGCACGGTGGTATATTAAGTTCTGTGGAGAACTTGCCTGCATGGCAAGAACCTTATGCATACCACCGTTACTGTGTGAGGCACTTTAAGGACAATTTCCAGAAGGCACATCCCAACAAGGATCTACATGATTTGATGTGGATGGCAGCAATAGACCACCAACAGCATAAATTCCGGAGGCATATGGATTCTATCAGGCAAGAAGACGAGGCAGCCTATCGTTTGTTAATGCGACATGACCCTGAAAAGTGGATGTTGCATGCGGATGGTGGCAGACGATGAGGAATTCTTACTACAAACGTGTCAGAGTCCTTCAACGGGTTATTAAAGTCAGCAAGAGGATTGCCCGTCACAGCCATGGTGCGGATGTCGTTCAAGCAGATGGCGGAGAGGTTTGTTAAACGGTCTGCAGCTGCAACGGAATTGATGGAGAGGGGTGTTGAATTTATGCCAGTGCCTATGAAGAGATTTGAGAAATACAGACGGTGAGCACATTGACATTCATTTTTGCAGTATGATAACGAAAGAGGTGTTTTTGAAGTTCGCACCGCTATCCATAATAATCGAGGTAATAATGTACATACTGTAAATGAATCTGCAAGGTTATGCTCCTATGGGAAATGGTCCATTTACCACATGCCTTGCTCACATGCCATCAAGTGTTTTCAACGTGTTGGTTATGCGGAGACCAACTATGTTGATCAACAATATAGTGTTTCCAAGTACCTAAACACATATAGTGGTCAGTTGCAGCCAGTGGGTGCTGAGCATTATTGGCCTCCGGAACCATTTAAAATGGTGTGTAACAAGTCCTATTTGCGTAAAAGACAGGTGCAGAAGAAAACGCGTATACGGAACCAAATGGATGTTAGTGACATCGTTTATGCGCGCAAATGTGGTATATGCTCGCAAACAGGACACGACCGTCGTAAATGTCCTTCAGCTGGTTTGGGTGGCAAAACTAATCAAGCTCGTGGTGGGTGTTCTTCAAGTGTACCTAACTACCCATGAGTTTATGTTGTAATAATTAGTTGTTATGTCTATATTGCAAGATTTATAAAAAAAAAAATTATGTTTGTTAACTATGATTTGTACTTTTCCATTTTACCTATTTAAATATTAATTTAATAAAACTATCCATATATTTGTTATGTATTTGTTGTCTTGTCGAACTGAAAAGGCTGACCAACTGACATAAAGTTGTCTTGTCAACATCATGATATTTAACACGCAAAATATAGCGCCATTACATAGTACGTTATGTGTGTGTTATCTTGTCGAACTGAAAAAGCTGACCAGCTGACATAAAGTTGTCTTGTCAACATCATGATATTTAACACGCAAAATATAGCGCCATTACATAGTACGTTATGTGTGTCTTCTCTCGCCTATAAATAACGGGCTCATTGTAATTATTTTTTGTGCTCAAAATTTAGTAAAAGCAAATATTTCAATACAAGTAAGGTTTTTTTACATTACAGACAAATTTATTTCACAAATGGCTCAACCTCTTCGTCCACCAAAGTGCAACTGTGGAATAGCATGCTTGATGCAAAATTGTTGGGACGGTGGTGAAGTTGGACGCCGCTACTGGCACTGTATGAACCAGTTTTACAAGGTTCCCGGCGAACCTATTTGAGATTTTCAGGAATGGGTCAATGAACCATGTTATCAGAAATGTTATAGAGAACAACTGCAGTTTCTTTATAATACATGTTTAAGACAACGAGAAAAAGAAAAAGAAAGCAATACAATTATTGCAGACTTGAGGGCGAAACTGAAGGAGGTGGGAGAAGAAAAATGGAAAACGCAATGGAATTGTGAAGCACAAAAGGAACGTAAAAAAAATATAAATTGGAACTTGCGGAAGTGAAGGCGAAACTGAAAGAGGTAGAAGAAGAAAAAGAACAACTGCAAGAACGATTTAAGTGGTTGGAGCGGAAAATAAATGGCAACAGGGGCTAAACAGGCCATGTATGTGTTTAGTGTATTTTTCATATTTCATGTATTTTGATTGTGTTGGCCTGCTATGTTTGTGTTTGGGCTGTAGTAATGTTTTCCTTGTTTGTTGTACTAAATTTTATTTTAATTGAAGTAGAAGTTAAGTTTAACTGCTTGTGTTGTTCTACATTTTATTTTATGAAACTATCAAACGAATGGAGAACTAAAAAAAGTAATGAGCATATTCGATTAAATATTGTTGTTAATTTATACAAAAATATTGTCTGGGCAATGTCAATGTGTCCCGCATCCGGTGTGTCTCAATGCAGCCGTTGGCCTGAGGCGCATCCCCTCCCGCCCGGGTACGCTATCAGGATCATCATCATCAAGTCGTCTCCTTATAGCTGGATGCGGCGCAGTATGACATGTATCCGTGGTGCTGTCAGCTCCAGTAGAAGGCTACATAATAATATGAAACTTAGTATAGGAAAATACATAACAATTCACAACAATTTATATTTTCTTACCATCATCATGTCTGGATCCTGAATATAGTCATCTGTCGCAGCATCGCATGAACCCTTAAAAAGGAAATTAATAAAGTTAAAGAAAATAAATAAGTTACAGTTAAAACAAATTCAAATTCAATACTAATAAATTCATACCTACGCATGTGATGTGGAGCCATAACTCAGTCGGCGCCCACTATAAAAATCTCGGGTCGGTCGATCCTCAACAGTGGTGGACGGGCCTGGGAAGTATCTACCCCAATCCACTCCTTGAATATCCGAGCCCGTGATCAATAATTGACCCGATGGGGTCACCTGCGATGGCACTAGAGTGTGATAAATTCCAAGGCTGTAAGACGGCATGTCCGTCTCATGCATGCCACCTGCCATATCAGCAGCAACATCAGCAGCAGGAGCCTCAACGCCCCCTTGCTGGGGACCACCTCCTCTCCGCCCACGACCACGTCGTTCAGCACCACCACCTGCATGTCGGGCACCACCAGCTCGTGGGATACCGCAACCTCGATAGTACTGCGTTGGGTCCATATAATCAGCCTCGTGTGCCAAACGTTGATCCGATTAGGATCGCTGCAGTGTCTGGGCAGCCACGTCCATGAATCGACGACTATACTCCTACATGGTCACAGGATCGTGGACATAACTCTGCATCTGCTGCCCCATATGATAGACGATATGCAATCCAATCGCCTGCACAAAGTAAAAAATATAAACTACATATTTGACACTAAATTACAGGTATATAATTAATAATAACAAAAAACATACCAGGGCCTCGTGTCTCCCGGCGTATGGGACGTATCGACCGTGTGCCTGATGAACTAGGTTCCCGATAAAAAGTCGGGAAATAGTGCGGTACCATGCCATATAACGTTGAATAGGAAAGTGCTGCGGAGGTGGGGTCAAGTCCCCTCGCCTGTCCCAAGTACCCAGCTGCTCGTTAAGCTATGCCATAAATGTGTCGTCCGCCCTGGACCGATCATCCCTCTCATAATGTAAAGCATACCATGCAGGCGGAGTCGGTATAGGCTGCGGCAGGCCAAACTGGCGAAATACCCGCTCGGAGGCATGATGCTCGACAATGTCGAGGCATATGAGCGGGACAGAAGCCCTCCAAATATGTCGGCCGAACGTGCAATACGCTAGCAGGGTACCTATCACCTCATCGCTATACGGCGTCCAGATGAACTATCAAATAAGAACACAAAAAGTTAGTATGCGCAGCACTAAGTTAATCTATAACAGGTAAGTTTAGTTAGATATTCACATGTGCGTCATCCAGCAGATCCAACACATCCCTGCAGAGGGGGAGATTATGATGGGCATCATACTCTTGTGAAAGAGTACGACGCATAACCCACCTACAGGCTAGAGGGAGTTGCGGAATTTCTACATTAGCTGGTAGCTGTGGTAGAGGTGGCTGAAACTACAGAAATCGCTCCCAGGCCCAAACCTAACATACAAAGTTGACGTAAATTATAAGATTAACTATAACTAAGTAGAATTGTAACTAATGGATATATTATTTGAATATATTGTCACCTGTAGAAGCGGTAGAAAGCCACAAACGTCTCTCTGTGTGTCGTGCAAGCCCGGCACATCTGCCTATACAGGTATGAGATGACAGCACCACCCCAGCTGTAGATGGCTGTATCCTCAAACCGGGCAATATGATGCAAAAAACGGAGGCTCACTAGGTTCCCCGAAGTGTTAGGGAACAAGACCCCCCCAAATAGAAGGAGCAACAGCAGCCTCGTATATCGATGTACATCCACCTCAGCTGACTCGTCGGTGATAGTATGGTGGATCTGCACCAGGTGGTCTCTAATGGGGACCAACTGTATACGACTGGACCCAGACGCTACCTCCTCGTCCTCCGGCATGAAACCCATGAGCATGTGCGGCATATCCCAATATGCCTGCCGCGAATAATATCTCATGGTCGCAGGCAGTAAAACTAGCAAGCCATCAGCGGACAGGCCATATAAAATCTCAGCGTCCTGCAGTGTGATGGTGGCCTCGCCGATTGGCAAATAGAAAGTGTGCGTCTCCGGTCGCCAGCGCTCAATCAAGGCCGTGATCAAAGCATAGTCGAGCTGTATCTGGCCAATCCTAATAATCCTATATATCCGGGTAATGGACCACGCGGGGATGTAGAACGCGGGGAGGACTCAAAAACTCCCACAATAGATCCACTCTCCTAGCCCGGAAAGTCTGCGTAAGCAACTGTCCGTCCCATATATACTCGGATCTATGCTGGGGTTGTAGGGCTAATAGATCCAACGTCCGAGGGCCGGGATGTATAGTCGCGTCCATGTCGTCAACTGTAAACTATCATTAATAATTATGTATTTTTTATTATAATTTAAATTCATATTTTTTAATAACTTAATTGTACAAATTATATATATATATATATATATATATATATATATATATATATATGTGTGTGTGTGTGTGTGTGTGTGTGTGTGTGTGTGTGTGTGTGTGTTTTTATTATAATTTAAATTATTATTTTTTAATAACTTAATTGTACAAATTATATATATATATATATATAATGTATTTTTATTATAATTTAAATTCATATTTTTTAATAACTTAATTGTACAAATTATATATATATATATATATATATGTGTGTGTGTGTGTGTGTGTGTGTGTGTGTGTGTTTATTATAATTTAAATTATTATTTTTTAATAACTTAATTGTACAAATTTTATATATATATATATATATATATATATATATATATATATATATATATATATATATATATATATAATGTATTTTTATTATAATTTAAATTCATATTTTTAATAACTTAATTGTACAAATTACTAATTATGTGTGTTGATACAATTATTAACTTAATTGTACAAAGTTTGCATTTTCAAATACCAGTATAAGATACTTAAACAAAAAGAATTCTAAGCTAAAATACTACACATTACTACGCTACAAGGCTCTAAATTTTACTACGCTATAAGGGTCTACGTTTTACTACGCTAAAAAGGTCTGGATTTTACTATGCTAAAAAATAATCTAAACTAAGCATAAACAACAAATAAATTTAATTGCAAATAAAATATAAAATGGAATAAAAAACATATATATAAATCAGGATATTAACAAACAAATTTATTTTACTAATTTATATTTTATTAGAAAACACTAATATTAAATTCGGATAAATTTAACATGCTAGTTTCGAAAAAAAAAACACAAACCGAAATAGAACACATACAAATCAAATAATATACATTATTATAAATGTTTCAACTTAAAATAAATCGAAATACCTCGATTTAGAATTTTGGCAAAGCAAAAAGATTGAAATTTTGACTCCGGAATTGTGAATCAACAATAACACGAAACTCTACTCGAATGTGGGACCCTTTTTCTTCGAGTTTTATGTGTCGAGGGGACCCAATTTTTTTATATTTTTTTACAGAAACGGGCAGAATAGGGGGGACCAAAAAGTGGGGAAGAGTTTTAAAAAAATGGGGGATGGATGGAATAGGAGAAGAAGACGGAGGGGTATAAAAAATCTATGTATAGTGCCAGGTATTGTGGCGTTATACCTGGCCATGTCAGCTTTTACAGTATAGCACCATAATACCTGGCGCTATACATTAACGGTTCCGTTACTGTTAATGTATAGCGCTAGGTATTGTGGCGCTATATATAAAAATGTAACTTTTTTTTTTACCATCTATTTGTATAGTTTGAGTAAAAAAACCACATTTTGGTTCTGGCCTCAGAAGTTTTTGTCCCTACTGATGATTGATGAGTGCTCTCTTCCTGTCTTTTTGTTATCCATCAAACTGAACATCTGACAGACCGCTTGCGTATTTTGGCCTTTGATTCTTGAATATTTTAAAGTTGATTGAGAATTAATGTAATCATATATTTAAGTACAGTAGTATCTATGTATGTATGTATGTCATCATAAATTGTCAAAGAATAGAATCTGCCTTGCCTGGTCAAAGAAGGGAACCTGCTATACAAGTACTTAGTTCCAACTAAATCTAGACAACTTAAACCTTGGAACTTGCATATTTAAAGGGTTTGGTCGATATACACCAAAATTATTAAAGTCTATCAGAGCAATTGTTTGAAAAGTAGTAATGTCATAAGCAAAGACTATGTTAATGACTAATGAGCATCTTAATTGACTTCAGCATTTTTGGATGGGTTCAAATGTCTGATTACTCCCTTTAATCTAGAGCCTTGTGACTATCATGTTGCTGTATTACTTGTTTAAATATGGCACAAATTTTTGAATTATCAATGAATAACTTAAAAAAGGTAAGTGATAAGCTAAATGACTTACAACCTACGACATAAGCAGCTAAAGTTCATTTAGATTGATGAGGTGTTCATTTCTTTTCTTTTTGGGAAATATTTGTATGAGTCAAAATCGAATTAGAGAAATTCGACACGCGGAGACAATTGCCGTGAGTGACCTGCAAATCAATGTGGGCAGTTCGATCGAGGTCGATCATTGATCAACAAAATAAACCGATGAGTGGTTCATCAGGGCCGAGGTCGAGCCGCATAAATGAAAGTAACGGCTAGTATAGCTTTGGAACCTTCGGAGTGAATATTCCCTCTATTTGTACCTTTTAGGATTTCTTGGGAATACCCCATATAAATAGTATGAGAGATAAGGCAAAAGGCATGTAATATTCCATATGATAAGAATACTTTTGAAAAGTAAGCTCTTTAGATAAATAAAAAACAACTTTATGAAGAGATTCAATCTTTTTAGCTCATCCATTGTCATTTCCACCAGATCTGAGAAAGTGCCCAATATTCCCTTATAATCTTGTCATTCATCATTGTCAGAGAATGGAATCATTCCCTCTATTCAATATTGGGTGAATCTTCCTCCTTATTTATATTTAATGTCATTTATTGTATTTATTGCTTATCATTATCCTCTTTTTATTAGTAACTGTAACATTTAATGTGTGTTGCATTAAATGCATTTTCACACGGTCCTCACGTTACTCGCATAAATCTATTTTAGATCCAAGGTTACTATCTTTAACTAGGATTAGCCCCTTATCTTTTTACTTAATTAGTTTAACAAAAAGTTTTATACTTTTTTGTAAAATAATTTGGCGCCATCTGTGGGGATTTTCTAGTTAAAATTTTGTCTCCTCTAGATCTATAACACAAAAAAAATGCAAAAAACACAACACTTCCTTGTGCACACAAATCTAACATGGCAGGTAATGGAGAGGAAAAGAGGAAAGCGATAGGCGACCTCAATCTCCTTAACACTATCAACGAAGTCGATGAAACGGAAGGTGAGGACGTAACACTAAATACATCTCCCAGGCGAAATAGCTCGCCCCCTCCTCATGACAGCATCACAACCTCATAAGGTAAAGGGGCCTCTACGTCCACAATGGAAGAGGCACCACCAGCAGTGAAAAAGCTACTCGAGGCGTGGTTGACAAACACGCTGACAAGCATTCTCGACAAGCCCGCCCAAAGGACGAACAGAGAAACTGCGAGAGTCTGCATCGCACCAATGACAGACGAGCAACACGGTCCTTCTTTTATAACAGGTATTACTCACAACATTAGTGGTGCAGGTAACGATACCCTCACGACCATTTTGAGGAAGATAGAGGAGATGAAGAACGAGAACAAAATGCTCTGTGACCAAATTAAAGAACATCAAGAGAGGGTAGACAAGATACCCGGTTCCCCAAAACTCTTACAAAAAAGGGATGCCGGTCGGTTCGTTGAGCAACCGTACAGTGACGAAGCTGCACCGCACGCCATACCTAAAACCTTCAAAATGCCACCGTACTTGAAAATATACGATGACACAACCAACCCTGAGGATTATGTGACCTATTATGTCACCGCAGTAAAAGGCAACGACTTCGCTAAATAACAAGTGTCTTCCATATTGCTGAAGAAGTTTGGTGAAACCCTCACCGGGGGAGCACTAACTTGGTAGTCACAGCTGCCTGCACGCTCAATTAAAACTTTCGAGGAAATGGCTGACAAGTTTTTGACTGCCCATGTCGGGACTAAGAAAGTAGAGGCGAGGGTGAATGACATATTTGCCATTAAATAATCACCCGTGAAGGATTAAGAGAATTCCTCGCCGATTCAACCGTGTGAGGATGACCTTACCAAATGTATCAGAGGGAATGACAATAGCAGCTTTCCAGAACGGGTTAAAGAGGAACGGTTTGAGGGCGAACAGAAAATTATTAATCCGACTCATAAAATATCCCCCAACCACTTAGGACGAGATACACAACGCTTACTTCACCGAAGTGCGAGCTGATGAGGACGACCTCAACGGGCCAACTCAACAGCCTACCTCACTTCCAAATAGATCCCAGGAAAGACTGAAGAAGTGACAACACAAAGGACTATGCAAGCCCGCAACCCAACCGTGAAAGACATCAACCATATGTCAGAGCCTTCATTATACCATCTCCCCGTCATGGCAACGGCCCATCTAGGCCGCCAACAGGGACTCACTGAAGCAAAAGAGGTATGCCTCCACTTCTATCCGCTCACAATTTCTGTGTTTCTCCCTCAGAAATAGTCTATTCCCTGGAGAAGCCCGGCCCAAAAGTGAAATGGACGCAGAAGATGAAGTCCGGCCCAAACACCATAAAGTCAAATGCCCTATGCGAGTTCCATCAGGAACGGGGCCACAAAATCGAGGATTGCATCGCTCTCAGGAAAGAGGTCGTGAACATGCTTCACCAAGGACATGTGAAGGAACTTTTGAGCGATCAAGTAAGGACAAACTTCGCTCGAGGACGCGAACATTATCAGGGTCCACCAAAACCACCCTCCCCAACTCAAACCATCCAAATGATCATCGGAGGAAGAGGCGACGCATCAATCAACAACGTAAAATTCATGACCACCCACAAGCTGAAACGGTTAATTACTCATGAACGGTATGATGAACTCGAAGAGAGTATCATCTTCGATAAGTCAGATACCCACAGTTTGCTCTTTCCTCATTATGACACCCTTGTTATTACTTTACGCATCTTAGATACTGACATAAAACGTATTATGGTCGATGATGGGAGCGGTGCGTACATTGTCCACCCTCGAGTTCTCGCACAAATAAAGCTCAAGGATAGGATAGTGGCACGGTGCATCACACTAACCGGTTTTAACAATGCAGTTGAGCAGACATCTGGAGAAATCACGCTACCCTTCCTGACTGGCGGCATCACCTTGGAGACCACGTTCCACATTATGGACCAAGATACGACATACAACGCCATCACAGGTCGCCCCTGGATACACGCCATGAAAGCCGTCCCCTCTAGCCTATATCAAGTCATCAAATTTCCCACCCCTTGGAGGGGTATTCAGCATCCGAGGAGAGCAACGCACTACCCGATAATTCTACCGTATCGCCCAAGACTTCATATACACCCAACAATTAAAAGTCAAAGCAGAGGCCGCATAGCAATTAACTGGGTTGGGGTCAGGTGACGACAAAGGAAAAGTTGTCATTAGGGACCCCATAATTGTAGAAGCCATAAGGTCGACCTTAGAGGATCTTGACCCCATACAACTCGACAAAGACGACCACAACAAAAAGGCCTACATCGGCCACAAACTTCAGGAACCAGGAAAATTCCATCATTTTTTAGCTAACAACACAGACTTGTTTGCCTTTTCCCATGCGGATATGCCGAGCATCCCCAAAGAGATAGCAACACACAAGTTGAATGCCGACCCATTTTACCCCCACAGTGCGGCAAGTTAGGCGGAAATTCAATTTTGCAATAAGTGATGCGGTTCGCAAGGAGGTTGAAAAACTGCTGGAAAATGGCTCTATCAGAGAATAAAAGTACCCTCAATGGGTCACCAACGTGGTCATGGTGAAAAAGAAGAATGGGAAGTGGTGGATGTGTGTAGACTTCATAGATCTGAACAAAGTCTACCCGAAAGACTCATTCCCACTACCCCATATTGACCAACTCATTGATGCAACCGCCGTGCACGAGCTATTAAGCTTCTTGGATGCCTACTCGTGCTAGAACCAGATCCTCACGGAAGAGGAAGACTAAGAAAAGACCACTTTCATCACTCAGCAGGGGATGTACGGCTATAGAGTAATGCCTTTCGGACTGAAAAATGTGGGGGCGACGCATCTGAGGTTGGTGACAAAAATGTTCAAAGACCAGCTCGGCAAAACCATGGAAGTTTACATCGGTGACATGTTGGTCAAGTCAAAAAGGAAAGAGGATTATATCGACCACTTGAAAGAGGCCTTCGACATACTCAGGCGATACGGTATTAAATTGAACCCCAAAAAATGCGCCTTCGGCATAACCTCGGGAAAGTTCCTCGGTTTCTTGGTATCACAACGAGGCATCAAAGTCAACCCCAACCAAATCAAAGCTATAGAAGGAATACCGAAGAACCTAACCAGTAAGAAATAAGTACAGAAGCTGACTGGCCGCATAGCCGCCCTGGAAAGATTCATCTCACAGTCCTCCGACAAATGCCATAAATTTTTTAGCGTACTCAAGAAAGACAATGGACTCCAATGGAACTCTGAATGCATCGAAGCCTTGAAAGAGTTAAAGGCATACCTATCTTCACCCCGACTGCTCGCTAAGTCGGAACATGGGGAACGTCTCCTTATCTACCTGGCCATGTCCGATGTGGCTATGAGTGCGGTCCTGGTCAAAGAAAAAAGGTAAGCAATCTCCCATTCACTATATTAGCAAAACTCTGGTTGACACCGAAACGAGGTATCCACATCTCGAGAAGCTGGCCTTGGCTTTGGCTTTGGCCTTAGCTTCAAGCTTAGACCCTATTTTTAGTGCCACCCCATCTTGGTAGTCACGACCTTTCCCCTGAATTGTAATCGGCTTACCTAGTCTTAGAGACTAAGTGTCATTACGACGTCTGTGGTGCGATTTTGGGTCGTGATAATTTTTTAATCTCTATTATGCCATTTAAAAAAATTACTCTATCAAAGTGTTAGTATATACATATAACGGAAGTGTTAAAGTGGCTTCCCCAAGCTGTGGAAACTCTTCGAATTGCAACGATTAACGTGATTTTTTTTGTGTGTAAGATAAATAGGTTAGGTTTAAGAAGGGTGATTTAGTAATTTAACTTTAGCCTTAAAGACTTCCTACTTTTAAAATAGTATAGATAGTAATTCTTAATTAAGACTCACACATATATATACATAATTTCCATTGGAAAATACAAATCACATGTCTTATGGTAAATATTTAAAAACGTGTAACTCATTTATGGAATTCAATTCTAAATTGAATTCTACAACCTAGTCAACATTTAAAAATCCATGTAACTCATTTATTGAATTAAATTGAATTCTATAACCTAGTCAACATTTTTCAAAAAAACAAAATGTAACTCATTTTTGGAATTCAATTCTAAATTGAATTTTACAACTTAGTCAATATTTAAAAATAAAAAATTTAACTCACTTATGAGATTTAATTCTACAACTTACTCAACATTTATATTCATATACACAAATATTAATTATAATATATATATCAACCAAGAGATGTAATTTAATTTTCTTATTTAAAATAGAAAACTTTAACTTGTCCACAATATTAATTATATCCTCTGTGCTAGCAAAGAATATAATAATATTTTATTTGGATTAATAGCTAAATTTATTTGACTAATTAAATTCTTTAATTTAATTATCAAATGATAAAGTAATTAATCCTTTAGCAAAGATCAAAACACTCGTTAGTGTGCGACCCCATAGGTTCAATACTGAGCCGGTGGTAAATTTATCACATCAATATACTAATCAAAGTTGGCGTCTAGCAACACTCTTTAACAACCGGATAGCATAAAATAAACAATTTTCTCTCAAAAAACCTGTAGAAAAATAATGTATTAATTCCTTCTATCCTTATAACTCTGGGTCACCCTAGGATATAGTTTAACTGTCAAATCCTAATAGGCGACCAACTATATGTTCTTGTAAAATATAATCAACCATTGAATGACCTAAGAAACTCTTTTCTTCTTTCATTCAATCGCCTTGCCAAGGTCTTAATTTGGTCGGTTATAAATCATGACAACATAGAGCTTAAACTCATTACCAAGAGTTGACAGATTCAATCTTGATCAATCACTAATTCAACAAGCATTTAATTGTATCCAATATACTTTCAACTATCGCCCTAGGGCCATAGGTGTCTAGTATCATAGTACAATAAATAACTTGTTAATTACTTTGATGATATTAGGTCAAAGGAAGCTCTTACATCACATTCTTCAAGAAAATATCTCATTGACAGTTTATGGTAATTCTAACCATTAAGAATTATCTATTAAGTCGGTTTAATGATCATACCTCTATATGCATCATCTATCTATGTGATTTAGTTAATGAGATCAACTAATCTTTATCCCATAAAGACGATTACATAAATATTGATCTAACTGGATTACTAATGTCCAAATTAATAATATTATTGTCACGACCCTAAACCTGAACCCGGTTGTGATGACGCCTCTCATGAAGACAAGGTCAGTCAACTATTCCCAATTCACTTTTAAATAGTTAAACAGTAATAACAGCCTAAGCATGAGTAAATAAACCAAAGTCTAAGCAAAAGATAGTATAATGTGCGGAATACAGCCCAAACACAGCTCGATTTTGGGGTGTCACAAGTCACGAGCATATAATAACACCGAATACTCCAAAGTAACTACAGAGTTTAGTACGGAACTAAGAACATAAAAAAAAGATAGGGAGGAGCTCCAGGCTGCGAATGTCAACAGCTACCTAAAGACTCCTCGGATCCGCCTGAAGCTGGAAATGATCAGCACTCGAGAGCGCGACTAGCTACGCTTGAATCTGCACACAGGGTGCATGGAGTAAAGTGAGTACTCCAACTCAGTGAGTAACAAATGTAAATAAAGACGGAAAGCAAGAAAACACATAAGGCGCAAGACATTCTATAATGAAGCAGTAAAACCATTTAAAATAGTAAATCGGTGAAAGATAGTTAAAAATCCTTTAACTCAAATTTAACTTCATGAAAAGCCTTTTTCAACAATTAAGCAGGAGATTGACAGTCAATTATGAAAAGTAAACACATAAAGGTTCGCCCCTCGGGCACAATATCAACAAATCCGCCCCTCGGGTAACATCTCAAAACAGTACCAGCCCCTCGGGCAATCACATAGAACAATACCAACCCCTTGGGCTCAATCTCACATCACAATGGGTACCCGCACTCAATGGGAGTGTACAGACTCCTAGAGGGGCCCCTTACGGCCCAAGCGCAATATCAAGCCATCTCGTGGCATCATCACTAGGCCCTCGGCCTCATATCAATCAAGCCACCTCGTGGCGTACATATCTCAGGCCCTCGGCCTCATAATCAGTATCAAATGCTGCCTCACAACATAGGCCCTCAGCCTTACTCAGTCAAAATCCTCACAAACCACTCGAGCAACGGTAAAACAAGATTCTCCGCCCAAAATAATCATTTAAAAGATCATGTAAGTGTTTAAAACAGAGTAAACATGGCTGAGTACGAAAATTGTGAAATATAACATGATTGAGTTCAAGTATAAAGCCAAATCAGTGAGGAAATACCAGTAAAAATCCCCGAAGGGTTCAAATAGTTGGCACAAGGCCCAAATATGGCATTCAGCCCAAATCATGATAATAGCAAATGGATTTCAGTCAAATACGCGGTAAAGTAGTCATTCGGGATGGACTAAATCACAATCCCCAATAGTGCACGACCCCACGCTCGTCATCAAGCATGTGTGTCACCTCAATATAGCACTACGATGTGAAATTCGGGGTTTTGAACCCTCAGAACATCATTTACAATCATTACTCACCTTGAACTGGTCAAATCTCTAGCTCGCGATGCCTTTTCCACTCGAATCGGCCGCCACTCGCGTCGAATCTATCCAAAATCAGAATGAGGACACCAAAATATGCTAATGGAATGAAGCCCAAGCAAAAATAATCAATTTACAACATAAATCCCGAAATTACCAAAACCCGACCCCCGAGCCCACGTCTCAGAATTAAATAATGTTTACATCAATAGATTCCTTATCTCCCCACGAGGTCATACATATCAAAAGTTCTAAAATCCGACCTTAAATGGTCTACCAAATCCTCAATCAAAGGCTTAAGTTTCCAAGCCCTAGTTTCCCCAATTTTCATCCTTAATTTCCATGATTTCTAGCTCTACTCCATGTAATAATAGAATAGGAACGAGTTTCATATCCAAATTCCTTACCTCAATGAAGCTCCCTTGAAATCCCTCTTTCAAATCGTCCAAAAAGCTCCCAAGTCGAGATAAAAATGGTGAAATTAGCTAAAATTCGCGAAGGCCACAATTTATACTTTCTGCCCAGTCATTTTCACATTTGTAGCCGTTCAACCGCATATGCGGTTTGTATTCCGCTTCTATGGAAGTCACTTAATGGACCAAAACCACTTCTGCGATCAACCTTCCGCACCTACGCCTTCGCAGGTGCGGTCCATCAACTGTATCTGCGGTCACTGCCTTTCCAGGCATTTCTGCTTCTACGATCCATTATCCGCATCTGCGACTTCGCAGATGCGGTCCCATTAGCCGCTTATATGGTCCCCTTATCGCACCTGCAGTATCGCAAAGCCTTTTTCAACAATTAAGCAGGAGATTGACAGTCAATTATGAAAAGTAAACACATAAAGGTTCGCCCCTCGGGCACAGTATCAACAAATCTGCCCCTCGGGTAATATCTCAAAACAGTACTAGCCCATCAGGCAATTACATAGAACAATACCAACCCCTCGGACTCAATCTCACATCACAATGGGTACCCGCGTTCACTGGGGGTGTACAGACTCCTAGAGAGGCCCTTTACGGCCCAACCGCAATATCAAGCCACCTCGTGGCATCATCCCTAGGCCCTCAGCCTCATATCAATCAAGCCACCTCGTGGCGCACATATCTCAGGCCCTCGGCCTCATAATCAGTATCAAATGCTGCCTCACAACATAGGCCCTCGGCCTTACTTAGTCAAAATCCTCACAAGCCACTTGGGCAATGGTAAAACATGATTCTCAGCCCAAAAATATCATTTAAAAGATCATGTAAGTGTTTAAAACAGAGTAAACATGGCTGAGTATGAAAAGAAGTAAAATATAACATGACTGAGTTCAAGTATAAAGTCAAATCAGTTAGGAAATACCAGTAAAAATCCCAGAAGGGTTCAAATAGTTGGCACAAGGCCCAAATATGGCATTCAGCCCAAATCATGATAATAGAAAATGGATTTTAGTCAAATACACGATAAAATAGTCATTCGGAACGGACTAAGTCATAATCCCCAATAGTGCACGACCCCACGCTCGTCATCAAGCATGTGTGTCACCTCAATATAGCACTACGATGTGAAATCCGGGGTTTTGAACCCTCAGAACATCATTTACAATCATTACTCACCTCGTACCGGTCAAATCTCTAGCTCGCGATGACTTTGCCCCTTGAATCGGCCTCCACTCATGTCGAATCTATTAAAATTCAGAACGAGGACATCAAAATATGCTAAGGGAACAAAGCCTAAGCGAAAATAATCAATTTACAACATAAATTCCAAAATTACCAAAACCCGACCCCCGAGCCCACGTCTCGGAATTAAATAATTTTTACATCAATAGATTCCTTATCCCCCACGAGGTCATACATATCAGAAGTTCTAAAATCCGACCTCAAATGGTCTACCAAATCCTCAATCAAAGGCCTAAGTTCCCAAGCCCTAGTTTCCCCAATTTTTCATCCTTAATTTCCATGATTTCTAGCTCTACTCCATGTAATAATAGCATAGGAACGAGTTTCAAGTCCAAATTTTTTACCTCAATGAAGCTCCCTTGAAATCCCTCTTTCAAATCGTCCAAAAAGCTCTCAAGCCGAGATGAAAATGATGAAATTAGCTAAAATTCGCGAAGGCCACAATTTATACTTTCTGCCCAGTCATTTTCACATCTGCGGCCTTTCAACCACTTCTGCGGTACCGCATATGTGGTTTGTATTCCGCTTCTGCGGAAGTCACTTAATGGACCAAAACCGGTTCTGCGATCAACCCTCCGCACCTGCGCCTTCGCAAGTGCGGTCCATCAACCGTATCTGCGGTCACTGCCTTTCCAGGCATTTCCGCTTCTGCGATCCATTATCTGTATCTGCGACTTCACAGATGCGGTCCCATTAGCCTCTTCTATGGTTCCCTTATCGCACCTGCGGTCCCCAATCCGCAGGTGCAGAAATACCAGAAGCAGCACATTCAGCAGCTGCAACAAAATTCCTACTTCTCCGTTAACCATTCGAAATCACCCCGAGGCCCCCGGGATCTCAACCAAAAGCACAAACATATCCTAATACCTTATTCAAACTTGTACCAATCTTCAAAACACCTCAAACAACATCAAATCAACCAAAACACATCGGATTCAAGCCAAACTTTCTAAAATCTTCCAAATTCCGCTTTTGATAAAAAAAACCAACCAAACCACGTCCGAATGACCTGAAATTTTGCACACACATCTCAAATGACACAACGGAACTATTGCAACTCTCGTAATTCCATTCCAACCCTTATATCAAAATCTCGCCTATCAACCGTAAATCACCAAAATATCAACTTCGCCAATTCAAGCCTAAATCTACACTAAACCTCCAAAACTCCTTCAGAGCACTCTCCTAAGTCACAAATCACCTCACAAAGCTATCCGAACCATCGGAACTCACATCCGAGCTCTCTAACACATAAGTCAACATCCGGTTAACTTTTCCAACTTAAGCTTCCTCAAAAGAGACTAAGTGTCCCAAACCTTACCAAAATCATTCCGGATTCGATCCGACTAACCCGATACCACATAACACGGATAACAAAGCATAAATAGGCAGAAATGGGGAAAACGGAGTGGTAACTCATGAGACGACTGGCCGGGTTATCATATCCTCCCTAACTTAAACAAACGTTCATCCTCGAACGAATCAAGAAACATACCTAAAGCCTCAAACAGGTGAGGATATCTGCTCCGCATCTCCCGCTCGGTCTCCCAGGTAGCCTCCTCTATGGACCAACCTCTCCACTGAACTTTCACTAAAGTTATATCCTTCTACCTCAACTTTCGAACCTGATGACCCAAGATAGTTACTGGCTCCACATCATAAGTCAAATCATCATCCAACTGAACTGTGCTAAAATCCAAAACATGAGACGGATCCCCAATATACTTCCAGAGCATAGAAACATGAAATACCAGATGCACACTCGACAAGCTGGGTGGAAAAGCAAGTTCATAAGCCACCTCCCCCAATCCTCCAAAGCACCTCAAAAGGCCCAATGAACCACAGACTCAATTTAACTTTCTTCCCAAATCTCATAACACCCTTCATGTGTGAAACCTTCAACAGAACCTTCTCGCTAATCATGTAGGACACATCTCAAACCTTCCTATCAGCATAGCTCTTTTGCCTTGACTGTTCTGTACGAAGCCTCTCCTGAATCACCTTCACCTTTTCTAAGGCATCTTGTACCAAGTCTGTCCCAAACAGTCTAGCATCACCGGGCTCGAACCAACCAACTGGAGATCAACACCGCCTCCCATATAAAGCCTCATGTGGAGCCATCTGAATGCTCGACTGGTAGTTATTGTTATAAGTAAACTCTGCAAGCGGTAGAAACTGATCCCATGACCCTTCAAAATCAATGACACAAGCACGCAACATGTCCTCCAATGTCTGAATAGTGCGCTCGGACTGTCCGTCCATCTGAAGGTGAAAAGTTGTGCTTAACTCAACCTGAGTACCCAACTCTCGCTGCACAGACCTCCAAAACTACGAAGTAAACTGAGTACCCCTATCTTAAATGATGGAAACTGGGACACCATACAAACGAACAATCTCCCGGATATAGATCTCTGCCAACCGCTCTGAAGAATAGGTAGTACACACAGGAATTAAGTGCGCGGACTTGGTCAGACTATCCACAATCACCCAAAAAGCATCGAACTTTCTCAAAGTCAATAGAAGTCAAACTACAAAGTCCATAGTGATCCTCTCCCACTCCCACTCTGGAATATCTATCCGCTGAAGCAAGCCACCCGGTCTCTCATGCTCATATTTCACCTGCTGACTATTCAGACACCAAGCTACAAATCTCACAATGTCTTTCATCATTCTCCTTCACCAATAGTGCTGCCTCAAATCCTGATACATCTTCGCGGCACCCGGATGAATGGAATACCGCGAGCTATGGGCCTCCTCTAGAATCAACTCCCGAAGCCCATCCAAATTGGGCACACAAATCCGGCCCTGCATCCTTAATACCCCATCATCACCAATGGTCACATCTCTGGCATCATCATGCTGAACTCTGTCCTTAAGGTAAAAATCCTTTAACTCAAATTTAACTTCATGAAAAGCCTTTTTCAACAATTAAGATGGAAAATGACAGTCAATTATGAAAAGTAAATACATAAAGGTTCACCCCTCGGGCAAGGTATCAACAAATCCGCCCCTCGGGCAACATCTCAGAACAATACCAGCCCCTCGGGCAATCACATAGAACAATATCAGCCCCTCGAGCTCAATCTCATAGCACAATGGGTACCTGCGCTCGCTAGGGGTGTACAGACACTTGGAGGGGCCCCTTACGACCCAAGCGTAATATCAAGCCACCTCATGGCATCATCACTAGGACCTCGTCCTCATATCAATCAAGACACCTCGTGGCGTACATATCTCAGGCCCTCGGCCTCATAATCAGTATCAAATGCTGCCTCACAACATAGGCCCTCAGCCTTACTCAATAAAAATCCTCACAAGCCACTCGGGCAATGGTAAAACAAGATTCTCAGCCCAAAAATATCATTTAAAAGATCATGTAAGTGTTTAAAATAGAGTAAACATGGCTGAGTACGAAAACAGTGAAATATAACATGACTAAGTTCAAGTATAAAGCCAAATCAGTGAGGAAATACCAGTAAAAATCCCCGAAGGGTTCAAATAGTTGGCACAAGGCCCAAATATGGCATTCAGCCCAAATCATGATAATAGCAAATAGATTTCAGTCAAATATGCGGTAAAATAGTCATTCGAGATGGACCAAGTCACAATTCCCAATAGTACACGAACCCACACTCGTCATCAAGCATGTGTGTCACCTCAATATAGCACTACGATGTGAAATCCGGGGTTTCAAACCCTCAGAACATCATTTACAATTATACTCACCTCGAACTGGTCAAATCTCTAGCTCACGATGCCTTTTCCCCTCGAATCGGCCTCCACTTGCGTTGAATCTATCCAAAATCAGAACGAGGACACCAAAATATGCTAAGGGAACGAAGCCCAAGCAAAAATAAACAATTTACAACATAAATCCCGAAATTACCAAAACCCGACCCCCGAGCCCACGTCTCGGAATTAAATTATGTTTACATCAATAGATTCTTTATCTCCCCACGAGGTCATACATATCAAAAGTTCTAAAATCCGACCTCAAATGGTCTGCCAAATCCTCAATCAAAGGCTTAAGTTTCCAAGCCCTAGTTTCCCCAATTTTCATCCTTAATTTCCATGATTTCTAGCTCTACTCCATGTAATAATAGCATAAGAACGAGTTTCAAGTCCAAATTCCTTACCTCAATGAAGCTCCCTTGAAATCCCTCTTTCAAATCGTCCAAAAAGCTCCCAAGCCGAGATAAAAATGGTGAAATTAGCTAAAATTCGCGATGGCCACAATTTATACTTTCTACCCAGTCATTTTCGCATTTGTGGCCTTTAAACTGCTTCTGCAGTACCGCATATGCGGTTTGTTTTCCGCTTCTATGGAAGTCACTTAATGGACCAAAACCGCTTTTGCGGTCAACCTTCTGCACCTACGCCTTCGCAGGTGCGGTCCATCAACCGCATCTGCGGTCATTGCCTTTCCAGGCATTTCCGCTTCTGCGATCCATTATCCGCATCTGCGACTTCACAGATGCGGTCCCATTAGCCGCTTCTATGGTTCCCTTATCGCACCTGCTGTATCGCAAAGCCTTTTTCAACAATTATGCAGGAGATTGACAGTCAATTATGAAAAGTAAACACATAAAGGTTCGACCCTCGGGCACAGTATCAACAAATCCGCCCCTCGGGTAACATCTCAAAATAGTACCAGCCCCTCGGGCAATCACATAGAACAATACCAACCCCTTGGGCTCAATCTCACATCACAATGGGTACCCGCGCTCACTGGGGGTGTACAGACTCCTGGAGGGGCCCCTTACGGCCGAAGCGCAATATCAAGACACCTCGTGGCATCATCACTAGGCCATCGGCCTCATATAAATCAAGCCACCTCGTGGCGTACATATCTCAGGCCCTCTGCCTCATAATCAGTATTATATGCTTCCTCACAACATAGGCCCTCGGCCTTACTCAGTCAAAATCCTCAAAAGTCACTTGGGCAATGGTAAATTATGATTCTCAGCCCAAAAAGATCATTTAAAAGATCATGTAAGCGTTTAAAATAGAGTAAACATGGCTGAGTACGAAAATAGTAAAATATAACATGACTGAGTTCAAGTATAAAGTCAAATCAGTGAGGAAATACCAGTAAAAATCCCCGAAGGGTTCAAATAGTTGGCACAAGGCCCAAATATGGCATTCAGCCTAAATCATGATAATAGCAAATGGATTTTAGCCAAATACGCGGTAAAATAGTCATTCGGAACGGACTAAATCATAATCCCCAATAGTGCATGACCCCACGCTCGTCATCAAGCATGTGTGTCACCTCAATATAGCACTACGATGTGAAATCCGGGGTTTTGAACCCTCAGAACATCATTTACAATCATTACTCACCTCGTACCGGTCAAATCTCTAGCTCGCGATGACTTTTCCCCTTGAATCGTCCTCCACTCACGTCGAATCTATTAAAACTCAGAACGAGGACATCAAAATATGCTAAGGGAACAAAGCCTAAGCGAAAATAATCAATTTACAACATAAATTCCAAAATTACCAAAACCCGACCCTCGAGCCCACGTCTCGGAATTAAATAATTTTTACATCAATAGATTCCTTATCTCCCCACGAGGTCATACATATCAGAAGTTCTAAAATCCGACCTCAAATGGTCTACCAAATCCTCAATCAAAGGCCTAAGTTCCCAAGCCCTAGTTTCCCCAATTTTCATCCTTAATTTCCATGATTTCTAGCTCTACTCCATGTAATAATAGCATAGGAATGAGTTTCAAGTCCAAATTCTTTACCTCAATGAAGCTCCCTTGAAATCCCTCTTTCAAATCGTCCAAAAAGCTCTCAAGCCGAGATGAAAATGGTGAAATTAGCTAAAATTCGCGAAGGCCACAATTTATACTTTCTGCCCAGTCATTTTCACATCTGCGGCCTTTCAACCGCTTCTGCGGTACCGCATATGCGGTTTGTATTACGCTTCTGTGGAAGTCACTTAATGGACCAAAACCGGTTCTGTGATCAACCTTCCGCACCTGCGCCTTTGCAGGTGCGGTCCATCAACCGCATCTGCGGTCACTGCCTTTCCAGGCATTTCCGCTTCTGCGATCCATTATCCACATCTGCGACTTCGCAGATGCGGTCCCATTAGCCGCTTCTATGGTTCCCTTATCGCACCTGAGGTCCCCAATCCGTAGGTGCAAAAATACCAGAAGCAGCACATTCAGCAGCTGCAACAAAATTCCTACTTCTCTGTTAACCATCCGAAATCACCCTGAGACCCCCGGGATCTCAACCAAAAGCACAAACATATCCTAATACCTTATTCAAACTTGTACCAATCTTCAAAACACCTCAAACAACATCAAATCAACGAAAACACATCGGATTCAAGCCAAATTTTCTAAAATCTTCCAAATTCCGCTTTTGATAAAAAAACCAACCAAACCACGTCCGAGTGACCTGAAATTTTGCACACACATCCCAAATGACACAACGGAACTACTGCAACTCTTGTAATTCCATTCCGACCCTTATATCAAAATCTCGCCTATCAACCGGAAATCGCCAAAATATCAACTTCGCCAATTCAAGCCTAAATCTACACTGAACCTCCAAAACTCCTTCCGATCACGCTCCTAAGTCACAAATCACCTCCAAAAGCTATCTGAACCATCGGAACTCACATCCGAGCCCTCTAACACATAAGTCAACATCCGATTGACTTTTCCAACTTAAGCTTCCTCAAAAGAGACTAAGTGTCTCAAACCTTACCAAAATCATTCCGAATTCGATCCGACCAACCCGATACCACATAACACGGATAAAAAAGCATAAATAGGCAGAAATGGGGAAAACAGAGTGGTAACTCATGAGACGACTGGTCGGGTCGTCACATCCTCCCTAACTTAAACAAACGTTCATCCTTGAACGGTCAAGAAACATACCTGAAGCCTCAAACAGGTGAGGATATCTGCTCTGCATCTCCCGCTCGGTCTCCCAGGTAGCCTCCTCTATGGGCCGACCTATACACTGCACTTTCACTAAAGTTATATCCTTCGACCTCAACTTTAAAACATGACGACCCAAGACAGCTACTGGCTCCACAACATAAATCAAATCATCATCCAACTAAACCGTGCTGAAATCGAAAACATAAGACGGATCCCCAATATACTTCCGGAGCATAGACACATGAAATACAGGAGAGACACTCGACAAGCTGGGTGGCAAAGCAAGTTCATAAGCCACCTCCCCAATCTTCCAAAGCACCTCAAAAGGCCCAATGAATCACGGACTTAATTTCCCTTTCTTACCAAATCTCATAACACCCTTCATGGGTGAAACCTTTAATAGAACCTTCTCGCTAATCATGTAGGACACATCCCGAACCTTCCTATCAGCATAGCTCTTTTGCCTTGACTGCGCTGTACGAAGCCTCTCCTGAATCACCTTCACCTTTTCTAAGGCATCCTGCATCAAGTCTGTCCCAAACAGTCTAGCCTTACCGGGCTCGAACCAACCAACTGGAGATCAACACCGCCTCCTATATAAAGCCTCATGTGGAGCCATCTGAATACTCGACTGGTAGTTATTGTTATAAGTAAACTCTGCAAGCGGTAGAAACTGATCCCATGACCCTCCGAAATCGATGACACAAGCACGTAACATGTCCTCCAATGTTTGAACAGTGCACTCGGACTGTCCGTCCATCTGAGGGTGAAAAGTTGTGCTTAAATCAACCTGAGTACCCAACTCTCGCTGCACAGACCTCCAAAACTACGAAGTAAACTGAGTGCCCCTATCTGAAATGATGGAAACTGGGACACCATGCAAACGAACAATCTCCCGGATATAGATCTCTGCCAACCGCTCTGAAGAATAGGTAGTACACACAGGAATTAAGTGCGCGGACTTGGTCAGCCAATCCATAATCACCCAAATAGCATCGAACTTTCTCAAAGTCCATGGAAGTCCAACTACAAAGTTCGTAGTGATCCTCTCCCACTTCCATTCTGAAATATATATCCGCTGAAGCAAGCCACCCGGTCTCTGATGCTCATATTTCACCTACTGACTATTGAGACACCAAGCTACAAATCCCACAATGTCTTTCGTCATTCTCCTTCACCAATAGTGCTGCCTCAAATCCTGATACATCTTCGCGGCACCTGGATGAATGGAATACCGCGAGCTATGGACCTCCTCCAGAATCAACTCCCGAAGCCCATCCAAATTGGGCACACAAATCCGGCCCTACATCCTCAATACCCCATCATAACCAATGGTCACATCTCTGGCATCATCATGCTGAACTTTGTCCTTAAGGACAAGCAAATGCGGATCATCATACTGGCGCTCTCTGATGCGATCATATAAGGAAGACCGAGAAACCACACAAGCCAATACCCGACTGGGCTCCGAAATATCTAACCTTACGAATCGATTGGCCAAGGCCTGAATATCAACTACAAGAGGTTTCTCCCCAACCGGAATATATGCCAGACTCCCATACTCACCGCCTTTTGGCTCAAGGCATCGGCCACCATATTGGCCTTTCTCGGATGGTACAATATAGTGATATCATAATCCTTAAGCAACTCCAAACACCTCCGCTACCTCAAATTAAGATATTTCTATTTGAACAAGTGTTGGAGGCTATGATGATCAGTAAACATCTCACAAGACACACTATACAAGTAATGCCCCCAAATCTTCAATGTGTGAACTATGGCAGCTAATTCCAAATCATGAACGGGGTAGTTCTTCTCATGGGGCTTCAACTGACGAGAAGCATAAGCAATAACTCTACCCTTCTGCATCAATACACACCCAATACCAACTCTCGAAGCATCACAATACACGATATATGAACCTGAAACTGATGGCAAAACTAATACTGGAGCTGTGGTCAAAGCTATCTTGTGCTTCCGAAAGCTCTCCTCACACTCATCTGACCATACAAATGAAGCACCCTTCTGAGTCAACTTGGTCAAGGGCGATGCAATAGATGAGAATCCTTGAAAAAATGGCGATAATAACCCACCAAACCAAGAAAGCTGTGAATCTCTATGGCTGAGGACGGTTTGGGCCAACTCTGAACCACCTCTATCTTCTTCGGATCAACCTGAATACCCTCGTTGGACACCACATGCCCCAAGAAAGCCACTGAACCGAGCCAAAACTCACACTTGGAGAATTTTGTATAAAGTTTCTCCTCCCTCAATCTTTGCAACACAACTCTCAAATGATCCGCGTGCTCCTCCTGACTATGTGAATACACCAGAATATCATCAATGAAGACTATGAAAAACGAGTCAACATAAGGCCGGAACACGTTGTTCATCAAATGCATGAACGTTGATGGGGCATTGGTCATCCCAAAAGACATCACCAAGAACTCATAATGACCGTATCAGGTCCTGAAAGTTGTCTTAAGAATATCCGAGTCCCTGATCTTCAACTTGTGATAACCTGAACGGAGATCAATCTTGGAGAACACTCTCGCTCCTTGAAGTTGGTCGAATAAATCATCAATGTGAGGCAAAGGATACTTGTTCTTAATGGTTACCTTGTTCAATTGCCTATAATCAATGCGCATCCTTATAGTTCCATCATTCTTATTCACAAATAGAACCGGCACACCCCAAGGTGACACACTAGGCCGAATGAACCCTTTATCAAGGAGTTCCTGAAGTTGTTCTTTTAATTCCTTCAACTCATCAAGTGCCATACGATACGGCGGAATAGAAATGGGCTGAGTGCCCGGCACCAGGTCAATACCAAAATCTATATCCCTGTCCAGTGGTATGCCTGGCAGGTCTGCAGGAAACACATCGGAAAAATCCCTCACAACTGGAACAAAATCAATACTGGGAGTCTCAGCACCGACATCCCTCACAAAGGTTAGATACGAAAGACAACCCTTCCCATCCATACGCTGGGATTTCAAGAATGAGATCACTCCACTGGGAACATAATAAGTCACACCTCGACACTCGATCCATGGCACACCTAGTATAGCCAATATGACTGTCTTAGCATGACAATCTAGAATAGCACGACACGGAGATAGCTAATCTATGCCCAAAATGACATCAAAATCCACCATACACAATAATAAAAGATCCACACAGGTCTCTAGACCCCCAATAGTCACCACAAATGACCTGTACAAATGGTCTACAACAATAATATCGCCCACCGGGGTAGATACATGAACAGGTGAAGCAAGAAACTCACGGGGCGTACCCAAATGACGAGCAAAGTATGATGACACATAAGAAAAGGTGGAACCGGGATCAAATAATGCAGAGGCATCTCTGTGGCAGATAGAAACAATACTCATAACAACTCCCAGGTGCTGGAGAATAGCATCGGGTCTGTCTGGAAGTGCATAGAAACGGGCCTGACCACTACCCGGTTGACCTCCCCCTCTAGGGTGACCCCTAGCTGACTAACCTACACCCTTAGCTGGCTTGGTGGGTGGTGGTGAAGTAACTGGTGCTAAAGCCGATGACTGACCCCTCTGCTGAGATGAACTCGCAAGACAACGAGGGCATTGCCTCCATATATGACCCATCTCACCATACTCATAACAACTCCCAGGTGCTGGAAAAGGGGACTGAAGGGAACCCCTCGCACCAAAGTGACTAGAAGATGCACTCATCTTAAAAGAGCCCTGAATTGATGGAGCACGAGACGAACTCTGAGCTGGAAGGGCACTAAGTGATGACTGGCCCTGATGAGAACTATGAGAACCATGACCAGATGACGTCCCACGATAACCTGGGCGAGCTGGCTGAGCATGCTTGAATGGATGGCCTTTGTCGTGCTGAAATTGACCTCTCGAAGGAGTACCACTATAACTACCAGATCCTCGAGGCCTCTTGGCCTCCCTCTCCTCTCGCTCCTGGAAACAAACAGACTCAATGTCACAGGCAATATACACAACCTCCTCGAAAGTAGCACCAATCACCCTCTCCCTGGTCATGAGAATACGAAGCTGATAAGTGAGGCCATCAACAAACCTCGTAATCCTCTCTCTATCTATCAGAACCATCCAAATAGCATGACGAGCTAACTAGGAGAACCTCATCTCGTACTGTGTCACAGTAATCTCTCCTTGACGTAACCACTCAAACTCTCTACACAGCTCCTCCCTGCGGGACTACGGCACATACTTCTCCAGAAAGAGAACGGAGAACTACTGCCAGGTAAGGGGTGCTGCCCCATCAGGCCTACGCCTCTCAAAAGCCTCCCACCAAGTAAAGGCTGCTCTAGAAAACTAATAAGTAATGAAAGAGACCCCGCTGGTCTCCAGAATACCCATTGTACGAAGCATCCTCTGGCACTTATCTAAGAAACTCTGGGCATCCTCGCCCTCTACACCACTGAAGGTCGGAAGCTGCAGTCTACCAAACCTCTCCAACCTATGCTGCTCATCCTCCGGCATAGTAGGAACTACATAGTCCTAAGCAGCTGCAACTAGCTGGGCTGGATGTGCCCCCGGCGTCTGAAGTCCCTGCACGACCTGCTCAAGTGTGCGAGCGACGGGAGTCTGATTGACTCCCCCGCCCTGAGAAGTAGCTGCGGATGTAGTGGCTGAAACCGCCTGAGCTAGACTAGTGCAAACTGATAAGATTTGAGCCAAGGCCTCCTGAAGACCTGGAATCACAATGGGCACAGCTGGTACCTGAGCTGGTGCTGCTGGAGCGTCCACAACTGGGACCTAATCCTGAACCGGGGCAGCTGGTGGATCTGCAGGTGCTGCCCTAGCTGCTCTGCCCCTACCATGACAACAATCGCATCCTCGGCCTCTAGTGGCCACGGATGGTGGTACTGGTGGTCGTCCATCCTTACCGGCAGCACATGTCCTCACCATCTGTGAGAGAATAGAATAACAAAAGTTTAGTACTCGGATCGACAAATTCGCATGATAAGAGTTTCAAGAATATGAAGTTTTTCCTAAAGGTTCTGTAGCCTCTCGAGGATAAATACAAATGTCTCCGTACCGATCCGCGAGACTCTACTAAACCTGCTCATGACTCGTGAGACCTATGTAACCTAGGCTCTGATACCAACTAGTCACGACCCTAAACCCGAACCTGGTCGTGATGGCGCATCTCGTGAAGATAAGGCCAGCCAACTATTCCCAATTCACTTTTAAATAGTTAAACAGTAATAACAGCCTAAGCATGAGTAAATAAACCAAAGTCTAAGCAAAAGATAGTATAATGTGCGGAATACAGCCCAAACACAGCCCGATATCAGGATGTCACAAGTCACGAGCATCTAATAATACCGAATACTCCAAAGTAACTACAGATTTTAGTATGGAACTAAGAACATAAAGGAAAAGAGATAGGGAGGAGCTCCGGGCTGCGAACGACAACATCTACCTAAAGACTCTTCGGATCCGCCTAAAGCTGGAAATGATCAGCACTCGAGAGCGGGGCCAGCTACGCCTGAATCTACACAGAGGGTGCAGGGAGTAAAGTAAGTACTCCAACTCAGTGAGTAATAAATGTAAATAAAGACTGAAATCAAGAAAACGTGTAAGGCACAAGACATTCTATAATGAAGCAGTAAAACCATTTAAAAATAGTAAATCGGTGAAATATAAGTAAAAATCCTTTAACTCAAATTTAACTTCATGAAAAGCCTTTTTCAACAATTAAGCAGAAGATTGAAGAAGCAGTAAAACTATTTAAAATCAGTAAATCGGTGAAAGATAGGTAAAAATACTTTAACTCAAATTTAACTTCATGAAAAGCCTTTTTCAACAATTAAGCACGATATTGACAGTCAATTATGAAAAGTAAATACATAAAGGTTCGCCCCTCGGGCAAAGTATCAACAAATCCGCCCCTCGGGCAATATCTCAGAACAGTACCAGCCCCTCGGACAATCACATAGAACAATATCATCCCCTCAAGCTCAATCTCATATCACAATGGGTACCTGCGCTCCCTAGGGGTGTACAGACTCTTGGAGGGGCCCCTTACGGCCCAAGCGCAATATCAAGTCACCTCATGGCATCATCACTAGGCCCTCGGCCTCATATCAATCAAGCCACCTCGTGGCGTACATATCTTAGGCCCTCGGCCTCATAATCAGTATCAAATGTTGCCTCACAACATAGGCCCTCGGCCTTACTCAGTCAAAATCCTCACAAGCCACTCGGGCAATGGTAAAACAAGATTCTCAGCCCAAAATATCATTTAAAAGATCATGTAAGTGTTTAAAATAGAGTAAACATGGCTGAGTACGAAAACAGTGAAATATAACATGACTGAGTTCAAGTATAAAGCCAAATCAGTGAGGAAATACCAGTAAAAATCCCCGAAGGGTTCAAATAGTTGGCACAAGGCCCAAATATGGCATTCAGCCCAAATCATGATAATAGCAAATGGATTTCAGTCAAATATGCGGTAAAATAGTCATTCGAGACGGACTAAGTCACAATCCCCAATAGTGCACGAACCCACGCTCGTCATCAAACATGTGTGTCACCTCAATATAGCACTACGATGTGAAATCCGGGGTTTCGAACCCTCAGAACATCATTTACAATCATTACTCACCTCGAACTGGTCAAATCTCTAGCTTGCGATGCCTTTTCCCCTCAAATCGGCCTCCACTCGTGTCGAATCTATCCAAAATCAGAACGAGGACATCAAAATATGCTAAAGGAACGAAGCCCAAGCAAAAATAATCAATTTACAACATAAATCCCGAAATTACTAAAACCTGACCCCCGGGCCCACATCTCGAAATTCAATAATTTTTACATCAATAGATTTCTTATCTCCCCACGAGTTCATACATATCAAAAGTTCTGAAATCCGACCTCAAATGGTGCACCAAATCCTCAATCAAAGGCCTAAGTTCACAAGCCCTAGTTTCCCCAATTTTCATCCTTAATTTCCATGATTTCTAGCTCTACTTCATGTAATAATAGCATAGGAATGAGTTTCAAGTCCAAATTCCTTACCTCAATGAAGCTCCCTTGAAATCCCTCTTTCAAATCGTCCAAAAAGCTCTCAAAGCGAGATGAAAATGGTGAAATTAGCTAAAATTCGCGAAGGCCACAATTTATACTTTCTGCCCAGTCATTTTGACATATGCGGCCTTTCAACCGCTTCTGCGGTACCGCATATGTGGTTTGTATTCCGCTTCTGCGGAAGTCACTTAATGGACCAAAACCGGTTCTGCGATCAACCTTCCGCACCTGCGCCTTCGCAGGTGCGGTCTATCAACCGCATCTACGGTCACTGCCTTTCCAGGCATTTCCGCTTCTGCGATTCATTATCCGCATTTGCGACTTCACAGATGCGGTCCCATTAGCCACTTCTATGGTTCCCTTATCACACATGTAGTATCGCACCTGCGGTCCCCAATCCGCAGGTGTGTAAATACCAGAAGCAGCACATTCAGCAGTTGCAACAAACTTAACTTCTTCATTAACCATCCGAAATCACCCCGGGGCCCCCGGGACCTCAACCAAAAGTACAAACATATCCTAATACCTTATTCAAACTTGTACCAATCTTCAAAACACCTCAAACAACATCAAATCAACCAAAACACATCGGATTCAAGCCAAACTTTCTAAAATCTTCCAAATTCCGCTTTTGATAAAAAAACCAACCAAACCACGTCCGAGTGACCTGAAATTTTGCACACACATCCCAAATGACACAACGGAACTACTACAACTCTCGTAATTCCATTCCGACCCTTATATCAAAATCTCGCCTATCAACCGGAAATCGCCAAAATATCAACTTCGCCAATTCAAGCCTAAATCTACTCTGAACCTCCAAAACTCCTTCCGATCACGCTCATAAGTCACAAATCACCTCCCGAAGCTACCCGAACCATCAAAACTCACATCCGAGCGCTCTAACACATAAGTAAACATCCGGTTGACTTTTCCAACTTAAGCTTCCTCAAAAGAGACTAAGTGTCTCAAACCTTACCAAAATTATTCCGGATTCGATCCGACCAACCCGATACCACATAACACGGATAACAAAGCATAAAGAAGTAGAAATGGGAAAAACGGAACGGTAACTCATGAGGCGACTGGTCGGGTTGTCAAAATTATGATCAAGAACAAAATTTAGACTAAATTATTAGAAACTTTACTCTCATTTTTATGATCTCAATCACGATGACAATGTGAACATAAACTTTAATTGCATACTAGGATCTTGAACATGATAATCTTACACAAAGAGGTTACAGAAAATATACCTAAATCGTAAGGCATCATCGTGAAGCAGAAGCGTTAGTTGGATTTGGTTTCTCGCCCCTTGCCCTAGCTTTCATTACCGCCGACTTTAGTGATAGAAGAGAGAAATAAAAATATGGTAACCCTAATGGTGGGGAGAGCACTAATTTATAGAGGTTCTCACTTAATTCGGTACGTCCATCAAGTAACCAATCGGACGGATGAGATTTGCTCATTAATTAAATATTAATTATGGGCCTTAAACTTATTGGGCCACATACGCGTAAGAAAATAACTTACATTCTCCCACTTCACCCAATAATCACATAATATTAATATTTAATAATATAAACATTAGTCGTGCATAAACAAATCTCTTCTATAATGTCCATCATAAATACCATAATACGATAAACTACCAAATGTGAGTTATGGCGGTTATATATATAATTTGTCTACATACTCCCTTCCATATACTACAACATTAGTAACTCATCGCACTACCATAAGTTATAAAATATTATGGTCCACAATAATGTCTCATTGAGACTTATCCTGTAACATCTTAAAACAATAATGTGTACACCATTATGAGAAACAGGAAATCACTAATGTATATCATAAACACATAAATGAGCTCAGAGTGTTAAAACATCATAAATACAACCAAGACTCATTCTACGTACATGTTCTTTAAATATCTTTGCCTGTTAACTTTTCGTTAACGGATCTGCAATCATGAGATCTGTTCTAATACGCTCAAGTGACACTCTTTGTTTCTGAACTTCCTCCTTGACACTAAAGTACTTTAATTCCATATGTTTGGCATCTTTGGAGTACTTATCGTTCTTAGAGAAGAATACTGCTGTAGAATTATCACAATAAATTTTTAGCGGCCTGGTAATGGAGTCAACTATCCCAAGTCCTGAAATAAAGTTTCACAACCATAATGCATGAATTGTGGCTTCAAAACATGCCACAAATTATGCTTCCATCATGGATGTAGTAATGATAGATTGTTTGGCACTTTTTTCATGATATTGCTCCTTTAGCTAATTTGAACAAATAACCAAACGTGGATTTTCTAATGTCAATACATCTAACGAAATCTGAATCCGAGTATCCAACAACTTCCAAATGCTTGGATATCCTATACATGAGCATGTAATCCTTCATTCCTTTTAGGTTCCTCAAGGCTTTCTTTGCATCTTTCTAGTGATCAATTCCTGTGTTACTCTGATATCTTTCCAGCATTCTGACCGCAAAACTAATATCTGGTCTTGTGCAAGTCCGAGCATATATCAGACTACCAACAATTGAAGAGTAAGGAATTGATTCCATTTATTTTCATTCTACATCATTCTTAGGGCATTGCATGAGACTAAATTTGTACCCTTTTTGAATTGGAACAATTCTTGCTGAACAGTTATTCATGTTAAATCTCTCTAGAACTCTTTCGATAGAGCCTTTTTGAGACATCCCAATAATCCTTGTGATCTATCATGGAATATTTCTATTCATATCACATAGGATGCCTCACCCATATCTTTCATTTCAAAACTTTTAGAGAGAAAATCTTTAGTCTCACGTAGTATGCCTAAAGCATTAGTAGCAAGTAGGATATCATCAACATATAGGACTAAAAATATAAACTTGCTCTCGTTGATCTTTTGTTATATACACCGATCAACGGTATTTTCCACAAATCCAAAAGACGTTATGGTATCATTAAACTTTATATACCATTGTCGTGAGGCTTGTTTAAGTCCATATATTAACTTCCTCAGTTTACACACCATTTTAGCTTTTCCTTTAGTTTTGAAACCCTCTGGTTGGTCCATATAAACTTTCTCCTCAATATCTCCATTAAGAAAGGTAATTTTCACATCCATTTGGTGTAACTCTAAATCATAATGAGCTACCAAAGCCATAATAATTCTTAACGAGTCTTTCTTTGAGAACGATAAAAAATCTCTTTATAATCAATTGTCACGACCCTAAATCGGAACCTGTCATGATGACGCCTATCGTAAAACAAGGCCAGCTGACACAAATCCCCAATCCATTTAAACAGTTATAATAATTCAATTTAAGTCATTAATAAGTAATAAATCCCAAAATAGAGTAAAATAGAACAAGTGCGGAAATAAACACAGCCCGACATCTGGGTATCACCAGTCATGAGCATCTAAACATCTGTTTAAGAATATGAAAGAGACTACACAATCTATTACAGAACTAGTACAAAGGAAAGTAAGATAAGAGGGAGAAGCACTAGGCTGCGAACGCCAAACAGCTACCTAGTGAACTCCGAACAGCCTGTTGGAAGCAATCAGCCCTCGCTAGCAGGACTCGAGGCTCCTGCATTTGCACATAGGGTGCAGGGAGTAATGTGAGTAAGCCAACTCAGTGAGTAATAAAAGTAAATGCAGCTGAGCGATAAGAAAAGACGTAAAACATAGCAACATGCTACAAAGAGGCAGTATAAAGCCAATACAATGCAATAAAACAGTGAAAACTTATAAAAACACCTTAGTTCAGTAAAAACTTCTTTAAAACACCTTTAAGCAGTTCATAGAATGAATGAAAACAGGAATAAAATATAGGAACATAAATCAATCCCTCGGGCAAATACCAACAGAACTAGCCCCTCGGGCAATAACATAGAACAACATCAGCCCCTCGGGCTATATCACATATCACACTGGGTACTCACACTCACTGGGGGTATACAGACTCCGGGAGGGGCCCCTTACGGCCCAAGCATAATATCAAGCCATGTCGTGGCATAATCAAACAGGCACTCAGCCTTATAGCAAGCCACCTCGTGGCGTAACAAATCAGGCTCTCAACCTCATAATCATGAATCAGTATATCACTGTTGTGGCGTGCAGCCCGATCCAAAAGTATCCTCACAATACAGGCCCTCGGCCTTACTCAGTCGAAATCTCATAAGCCACTCGGGCATCAATAAAACATGATGCTCAGCCCAAAATATCATTTAAAATATCAAAAACAAGTAAAGATGGCTGAATTGTGAAAACAGTAGAATATAGCATGACTGAGTACAATTACGAAGTCAAAACAGTGAGGAATAGTAGTAAAAATCCCCTAAGGGTCCAAAACAGTTGGCACGAGGCCCAAATATGGCATTCAGCCCAAAACATGATGATAGCAAATCGTTTTCAATCAAATACGTAGTTAAACAGTCATATGGGATGGATTAAATCACAATCCCCAATGGTGCACGACCCCACGCTTGTCATCCAGCATGTGCGTCACCTCAAAATAGCACAACGATGTGAGATCCGGGGTTTCATACCCTCAGGACAACATTTACAATCATTACTCGCCTCTATCCGATCCAAACTCTAGCTTGCGATGCCTTTGCCTCTCGAATCGGCCTCCGGATGCTCCAAATCTAACCAAAATCAATACATAACCATCAAAATATGCTAAGGGAACAAAGCCCACTCTAAAGAAATCAAATTACAACACAAATTTCGAAATTGGCCAAACCCGACCCCCGAGCCCACGTCTCGGAATCCGATAAAAATTACATCAATAAACTCCTAATCACTCCCCGAGTTCATTCATATCAAAAGTACCAAATCCAACCACAAATGACCCCTCAAATCCCTAATTTTAGGTCTCCAATTACAAGCCCTAGTTTCTTTAATATTTAGGCTTAAATTCTACAAATTTCATGATCAATTAGTTAGAAATCACATAAGGATTGAGTATTAAGTCCATAAATCTTACCTCAAAGTGTTCCCCCTTGATTCCCTCTTCAATCCTCTTCAAAAAGCTCTAAAATCGCCCAACAATGGTGAAACTTAGGCTAAAAATTGCGGAATAGGTCTTTTAAAACATTCTGCCCAGCACTTAAAACCTCTTCTTTGCGAACGCGGTCAATGCCTCGCGTTCGTGAAGCACAAACTAGCGTTGACCACTTTTCCTTCATCGCGAACACGACACCCTGTACGCGAACGCGAAGCCTCAGCCTTCTCACTCATCGCAAACACGAAGGCCAAACCTCCTGCCTCTCATACTAACCCTTCGCGAATGCGAGGGCCCACTCGCGAACGCGAAGGCCAAAAGTCTCCAACACTCACAGCAGATTTTCTGCAATCTTTTTCATCTTGAAATGATCCGTTCAACCACCCGAAACTCACCCGAGGCCCTTAGGACCTCAACAAACATGCCAACTTATCCCATAACATCATTCAAACTTGTTCCAACCTTCGGAGCGCTCAAAACAACATCAAAACACCAAATTTGCATCGGATTCAAGCCTAAGAATTTCAAAAACTTCCAAATTCCGCTTTCGATCAAAAAGTCTATCAAACCACGTTCGAATGACCTGAAATTTTGCACACACATCCCAAATGACACAACGCACCTACTGCAACTCCTGGAATTCCATTCCGACCCCTATATCAAAATCTTACCTACCAACCAAAAAACGCCAAAATTCCAATTTCGCCAATTCAAGCCTAAATCTACTTAGTACCTCCAAAACACATTCCGATCATGCTCCTAAGTCTCAAATTACCTCCCAAAGCTATCCAAACCATCGGAACTCACATCCAATCCCTTTATCACATTAGTCAACATCTGGTTGACTTTTCCAACTTAAGCTTACTCAAAAGAGACTAAGTGTCTCAAACCTTACCAAAACCTCTCTGAACCTGAGCCAACCAACTCGATAACACATAATACAGCTGAACAAGACAATAAGAAGCAGAAATGGGGCAAATGGAGTGGTAACTCATGAAACGACCGGCCGGGTCGTTACATCAATGCCTGCTTTCTGAGTATAACTCTTGGCAACAAGTCTGGCTTTGAATCGCTCAATATTTCCATTTGAATCGTGTTTGGTCTTAAAGACCCATCTATACCCGATTCTTTTAGAACTTTCTAGCAATTCAACAAGATCCCACACTTTATTGTATTCCATGGATTTTAACTCTTCCTTCATGGCATTAATCCATTTGTCAAACTCATTACTTTCTATGGCTTGTGAAAATGAAACCAGATCCTTATTAAGACCAATGTCAAAATCTGACTATTGCAAATAAACCATATAGTCATCCGAAATAGCCGATTTTCTAACTCTTTGAGATTTTCTTAATGGCATTTCTTGTGGTTCATTTGTGTCAGATATTTGTGAGTTAGTTTCTTCATTAAGTGTTTCATCCCAATTTTGCTCGGTGTTGTCAAAGTTTTTTTTAACAACTGGAACAATATTTGATATTTCTATAGAAGTAGGCATATTCCTGGGTAATGGAATATTGACCCTCACCTCTTTTATTTCCATACTTAGCTTTTCAACACTCCCACTAACTTCACCATTCTAAATGAATCTTGCATTACCGGTTTCATCAATTCTCGAATTATAGTTTGGAAGTAAAACACATTCCCTTTAGATTTCTGTGGGTAGCCAATAAAGTAACCACTTACTGTTTGAGAATCTAATTTCTTTTCTTGTGGATTATAAATCTAGCTTCCGTTGGGCAAATGTAACGACCCAACCGGTCATTTTGATAAATTTCACTTTGATCGGTTGTTTGAGGGCATGAGTAGCTCTGTAGGAAGTATTATGACTTATGTGAATCGTCGGTTTGGTTTTCAGGTTATTTGGAATTGATTTGGAAGAATGATTCTCAGCTAGAAGCTTTAAATTTGAAAGGTTTGATCAAGTTTTGACTTTTTAGAATTTGACCTCGGATTGGATTTTTGATGGTTCCATTAGCTCCGTTGGGTGATTTTGGACTTAGGAGCATGTCCGAATTGTTATTTGGAGGTCCGTAGTAGAATTTGGCTTGAAATAGAGAGAGTTGGAATTTCGAAAAGTTTGATCGGGAGTGAACTTTTGATATTAGGGTCGGATTTCAATTCTGGAAGTTGGAGCAGGTCCATAATGTCAATGTGACTTGAATGCAAAATTTGAGGTCAATCGGACATGATTTGATAGGGTTCGGCATCGGTTGTGGAAGTTTGAAGTTTCAAGTTCATTGATTTCGAATTGAGGTGTGATTCGTCGTTTCGATGTTGTTATGTGTGTTTTGAGGCCTCAAGTAGGTTCGTGTTATGATATGAGACCTTTTGGTACGTTTGAATAGGGTCTCGAGGGGCTCGGGTGAGTTTCAGATAGGTTTGGGTTGTGTTGCGCTCGTTTTTTTATGTTTCGACGTCGTTTTTCAAGCATAAATGGGACTACATTAAGCAATGAGCTCCGATTTCTTTTTTATTGAAGTATTAGATCCGTATCGTAATTATGGAGCCATAGAAAAAAGAATCATTGAATTTGGACATCGTATGAGGATTTTATGGTCATTTTACTAAGAATTGGGTTGCTAGATTTTTCGGAATAATTACGCAATTGCCACTGCATTCATATTTAAAAATTTGCACTATTTTCAAATATTGAAACCAATATATCTCCTTCAATATAAGGTCAAATAGAGTGATTCAAGAGCCTAACTTGACTAAAATTTTACAATAAATCCATTGGAGGCATCAAAAGCGAGTTTTGGGATCGTTTAGCATGAGAAACGATGCAGAATAACTGGCAAAAAAATATATAAAATAAGGGTTTGTTCATTTGGTCATATTCTAAGTTAGGAGCTCGGATTTGGGCGATTTTGGAGGCGATTTTCACCATATGTATTGGGGTAAGTATTCTCTACTCGGTTTTGGTTATATTTCATGATTCCATCTTCGTTTTTGGCATCTGATTGATGATTTCAAAGTGAAATTTGGGGATTTTTGCCTAAAGTTTCATAAAGTGAAATTTTAAGTTTTGAACATCGATTCGAAGTCGGAATTAGATGAAACTAGTATGGATGGACTCATAACTGAATGGGTTGTCGGATTTTGTGAGTTTTATCAAGTTCCGAGATGCGGGCTTAGGTTGGGCTTTTTGGCTGATTTTGAGCTTTTGATTAAAGATTCGACCTTTTCGATAGGGATTGGTTGTTTTAGCATTGTTTGATATATTTGAGTTGTTTTCGGTTAGTTTCGAGCTGTTCAGAGCTCAGAACGCGCGAGATGGCATTTTTGGCGCATCATTTGGCTTGTTCGGTATTGGTATTGACTTGTTTAAGGTAAGTAATGATTGTAAATCTAGTCCTGATGGTATGAAACCCCGGATTTCACATTGTTTTACTACTTTGAGGTGACGCACATGCTAGGTGACGGGCGTGTGGGCGTGCACCATTAGGGATTGTGACTTGGTCCATCCCATAGCAACTATAAAGTTGCGTATTTGACGTAAATTACATGATACTTATGTGTTTTAAAAAGAATTTCCTATAAAGTGGGCTGAATGCCATATTTGGGCCTTGTGTCAGAGCTGTTTGGAGCTTAGGGGCTTTTTCTTATTATCCTCTCATTGTTTTTTATTTAAGATCTATACTCAGTCATGCTTTGTTTACTGATTTCATAACTCAGTCTTTATTACTCCACTTTGATGCATAAAATGTTATTTTTAGGTTGAGCATCCTGTTTTACTGATAACCTGAGTGGCTTGAGAGGTTTCTGACTGAGTGAGGCAAAGGGCCTGTGTTGTGAGGATATTATGGGATCGGGCTACATGCCGCAGCATGTTGTTATTGATTCATGATTTTTGTGAGGATGCGGGCCTGATTGATTAATACCACGAGGTGGCTTGTTATGAGGCCAAGGGCCTGATTGATTTATGCCACGAGGTGGCTTGTTATAGCGCTTGTGTTGTAGGAGCCCCTCCGGAGTCTGTACACCCTTAGTGAGTGCAGTTACCCTGAGTGAGTGATATGATGTTTTTCCTGAGGGGTTGTTCTTGATTCATATTGTTCCTGAGGGGCTGTTTACGAGCGATTGTGAGGTAATGACTGAGGGGCTATATATGAGTGACTGTGAGGTTTGCCCAAGGGGCAGTTTATGATTCATGTTTGCCCGAGGGGGCTGTTCACAAGTGATGTTCGCCGAGGGGCTGTTCTTGATTTATATTGCTCGAAGAGTGAGTTTTGCCTGAGGGTTTGTTTATTTTTTGTCATTTTTACTCATTGTTTCATCACTTCGTTGAAAACTATTGAAAGATGTTTTAAATGGTTTTACTGAAACTGGAATTAAATGAGCTGAGTTGATTTAAAACCCTAATTTTAAACCTTGTTGTATTTTACTGAGATTTCATGATATGAACTGTATATGTTTTATTGCTCGTCACTATTGCTCAGTCTCTATTTACTGGTATTACTTACTGAGTTGCGTACTCACATTACTCCCTTCACCTTGTGTGCAGATCCAGGTATTTTTGAACCCGGTAGTGGGTGTTGATTACTCCGTGGCAGGTCCATCGGAGTTAGTAAGGTAGTTGTCTGGCGATCGCAGCCCCTGCTTTTCTCCCTCCTTATCCTCCCTTAGTTGTATTCAGTTATTTCTAGGCTATGTTAGTCATGATGTTGTCAGACGATTGTAGTATATGCTCATGATTAGTGACACCCCGATGTCGGGCTTTCTTTTCGCACTATTGTTTTGATTTAAACTCCTGATGCATGTTTATTGTTAAATAGCTTTGGTTTAGTCTTAAAAATGAAAATATTGATTGGTTTTGGTAGTGTGTCAGCTTGCCTAGTACCATGTTAGGTGTCATCACGACAGGGTTAGTTTTTGGGTCGTGACAGCAAACCCAAACATGCAGGTGCCTTAAACTAGGTTTCCTTCCGGTCCACAGTTCAAAAAGTGTCTTTGAAATTGCCTTAATAGGAACCCTGTTTAATAAATATACAACGGTTTTAAGAGCATACATCCACAATGATTTGGGTAATGAGGAATTACTCATCATGCTCCTAACCATATCCATAAGTGTTCGATTACGCCTTTCTGCAACACCAATTTGTTGAGGTGTTCCTAGCATAGTATACTGTGCACATATGCCTGATTCATTATATTTTTCATAATATTCACCACCTCTATCTGACCTAATGATTTTCACTTTTTTATCTAATTACCTTTCAACCTCATTAACAAACACTTTGAGAGCATCTGTTGCTTGAAATTTTTCTTTCAGCAAATAGATGTATCCATAACTTGAAAAATCATCGATAAAAGTGATAAAGTATTTTTATCCACCAAAAGATGAAACATCAAAGGGTCCATAAATATCAGTGTGTATAATTTCAAGAAGCTGGGTGCTTCTTGTGGCACCTTTCTTACTATGCTTGGTTTGCTTTCCCTTAATGCAATCCAAACATATAGTAAGATCAGTAAAATTTAGATTCGGAAGAATCTCATTCTTTACTAATCTTTCTAACCTTTCTTTGGATATATGACCCAAACATCTATGCCACAATGTGATGACCCAGCCAGTCGTCTCATGAGTTACTGCTATGTTTTCCCATTTCTACTTCTTATTGCTTTGTCTATCGGTTCTATGAGTGATCGGATTGGTTGGATCGGGTTCGGAAAGGATATGGTAAGGTTCGAGCTACTTAGTCTCTTTTGAGGAAGCTTAAGTTGAAAAAGTCAATCGGATGTTGACTTATTTGTTATAGGGATCGGGTGTGAGTTCCGATGGTTCGGATAGCTTCGGGAGGTGATTTGGGACTTAGTAGCGTGATCACAATGAGTTTTTGAGGTTCGAAGTAGATTTAGGCTTGAATTGGAAAAATTGAATTTTTGGCGATTTCCGGTTGATAGGTGAGATTTTGATATAGGGATCGGAATGGAATTCCGAGAGTTAAAGTAGTTCCGTGGTGTCATTTGGGATGTGTGTGCAAAATTTCAAGTCATTCGGACATGGTTTGGTTGAGTTTTTTATCAAAAGTGTAATTTAGAAGATTTTGGAATTCTTAGGCTTGAATCCGATGTGAATTTGGTACTTTAATGTTGTTTTGAGCATTTCAAAGGTTGGAAAAAGTTTGAATGAGGTTATGGGATATGTTGGTACGTTTGATTGAGGTCCCGGGGGCCTCGGGTGAGTTTCGGGTGGTCAATCGGACCATTTTATGATGTTTGGAATTGCTGAAAATTGTTGTGTGTTGCAGAGGATTTAGACCTTCGCGTTCGCGAGTAGGTCCTCGTGTTCGTGAAGGGTCAGTTGGTGAAGGCTGAGATTTAAGCCTTTGCGTTCGCGAGGAAAGCTCCGTGTTCGCAAAGGGCTGAGTGTTTGGTCATTGCGTTCGCGTGAAGGGGACCGCATTCGCGTAGAGGAATTGGGCAACTGAGCTTCAGGGTATTTTATTCATCGCGTTCGCGAGAGAGGTAACACGATCGCGAAGAGTGGTCTGAGGAAAGCATCGCTTTCATGATGGGAAGGTCGCGATCGCGAAGAGGAAATTTTTGGTCAAAGTTGGTTGTGCTTCGCGAATGCAAGGCATTGACCGCGTTCATGAAGAAGGATTTCAGACCTGGGCAGAATGTTTAAATAGTCATCTTGTCCGCGATTTTGGGGTTTATTTTCACCATTGTTGAGCGTTTTTGGAGATTTTTGAAGAGGATTGAAGAGGGATTCAAGGGGAATCTCTTGGAGGTAAGATTCATGGACCTAAAACTCAATCCTAATGTGAAATCTACCTAATTAATCATAGAATCTAAGTCTAAAATGGAAGAGCTAGGGCTTGAAATTGGAAACCTAGCAATTGGGATTTGAGGGGTCATTTGTGGTTGGATTTTTATGCTTTTGGTATGTATGAACTCGGGGAGTGATAAGAAATCCATTGATGTAATTTTTTACCAGAATCCGAGACGTGGGCCCGAGGATCGGGGTTTGGTAATTTCGGGATTTGTGTTTTAAATTAAATATTTTTGCTTGGGCTTCATTCCCTTAGTATATTTTGACGTCGTGGTTCTGATTTTGGATAGATTCGACGCGAGTGTAGGACGATTCGAGGGGCAAAGGCGTCGCGGGCTAGAGTTTGCACCGGTTTGAGGTAAGTAATAATTATAAATCATGTCCTGGGGGTATGAAACCCCGGATTGCACATCATTGTGCTATATTAAGGTGACGCACATGCTTGATGACGAGCGTGTAGTTGTGCACTATTGGGGATTGTGACTTAGTCCGTCTCAAATGATTATTTTACCGCGTATTTGACTGAAATCTATTTGTTGTCATTATGATTTGGGCTGAATGCCATATTTGGGCCCCGTGCCAACTATTTGAACCCTTCAGGGATTTTCATTGATATTTCCTCACTATTTTAACTTTATACTTGAACTCAATCATTGTTATATTCCACTATTCTCATACTCAGCCATGTTTACTCTATTTTAACACTTAAATGATCTTTTAAATGATATTGAGCTAAGAATCATGTTTTACTATTGCCCGAGTGGCTTGTGAGGATTTTGATTGAGTAAGGCCGAGGGACTATGTTGTGAGGAAACACTGGTTATGATTATGAGGCCGAGGGCCTGAGATATGTACGCCATGAGGTGGCTTGTTGATATAAGGCCGAAATCCTAGTGATGATGCCACAAGATGGCTTGATATTGCACTTGGGCCGTAAGGGGCCCCTCCAGGAGTCTGCACACCCTCAGTGAGCGCGGGTACCCATTGTGATGTGAGAGGTAGCCCGAGAGGCTGGTATTGTTGACATTGTGCCCGAGGGGCAATCCTTTATGTGCTTATCTATCTTATTTGTCTATCATTTACCTGTGTAATTGTTGAATAGGCACTTCTTGAAGTTTAAACTGAACTTATATGATTTTACATATCCTTACTAAATCGTTGTTCTTACTTGTTTCACCGCTTCATTATAGTCTAAAATGCGCCTTACATGATTTCATGCTTTCAATCTTTATTTATGATTATTACTGACTGAGTTGGAGTACTCACTTTACTCCCTGCACCCTGTGTACAGATTTAGGTGCATCTGGTCCCGCTATCGAGTGTTGATCTTTCCAACTCAAGCGGATCCAAAGATTCTCTAGGTAGCTGCCGGCGTTCGCAGCCCAGAGCTTCTTCCCTTATCTTACTTCTCTTTGTTTTGGAACTGTATTGAACTCTGTAGACCTTCTTGTCTTACTCCGGATTTTTAGATGTTCATGACTAGTGACACTCCGGTATCGGATTGTGTTGGGTTTTTCTTCCGCAACTGTACTGGTAACTGCTTACTTTGGATTATTTATCATGTTTTAGTCTTAAATTCTTATGGTTTGATTGCTTAAAACTGAAATGGAAAGTGTCGGCTGGCCTTGTCTTCACGAGATGCGTCATCATGATCGGGTTCAGGTTTAGGGTCGTGACAAGTTGGTATTAGAGCCTAGGTTACATAGGTCTCACGAGTCATGAGGGGGTTTAGTAGAGTCTCGCAGATCGATACGGAGACGTCTGTATTTATCCTCGAGAGTCTGCAGAACCTTTAGGAAAAACTTCATATTCTTGAAATTCTTGTCGTGCGAATCTGTTGATCCGAGTATAAAACTTCTGTTATTCTATTCTCTCACAGATGGTAAGGCCACGCGCTACCGGTCAGGATGGACGACCACTAGTGCCACAATCTGTGGCCACTAGAGGCCGAGGATGCGGTTGTGGTCGCAGTAGGGGCAGAGGTGTGGCCCGCACAGCAGCTAAGCCAACACCTACAGATCCACCAGCCACCCCAGTTCAGGATCAGGTCCCAGTTATGGATGCTCCAACAGCACCAGCTCAGGCACCAGCTGTGCCCATTGTTATTCCTGGTCTTCAGGAGGCCTTGGCTCAGATTCTATTAGTTTGCGTCGGCCTAGCTCAGGCGGTCTCAGCTACTATAGCTGCAGCTACTTCTCAGGCCGGGGGAGGCAATCAGACTCCTGCCGCTCGCACACCTGAGCAGGTCGTGCAGGGACTTCAGACACTGGGAGTGCATCCAGCCCAACTAGTTGCAGCTGCTTAGGACTATGTAGTTTCTTCCATGCCAAAGGACGAGCAATGTAGGTTGGAGAGGTTTGGTTGACTTCAGCCTCCGACCTTCAGTGGTGCAGAGGGCGAGGATGCCCAAGGTTTCTTGGATAAGTGTTAAAAGATGCTTTGTAAAGCGGGTATTCTGGAGACCAGCGGGGTCGCTTTCACTACTTATCAGTTTTCTGGAGCTGCCTTCACTTGGTGGGAGACTTTTGAGAGGCGTAGGCCTGTTGGTGCAGCACCCCTTACTTGGCAACAGTTCTCCGTTCTCTTTCTGGAGAAGTATGTGCCGCAGTCTCGTAGAGAGGAGCTGCGCAGGCAGTTTTGGTTGTGTTAGGGAGAGATGACAGTGACGCAGTATGAGATGAGGTTCTCTGAGTTATCTCTTCATGCTATTTGGTTGGTTCCGATAGATAAAGAGAGGATTAGGAGGTTTGTTGATGGTCTCACTTATCAGCTTCGTATTCTCATGACCAGGGAGAGGGTGATTGGTGCTACTTTCGAGGAGGTTATGGATATTGCCCATGAGATTGAGTCTGTTCGTTGCTAGGAGCGAGAGGAGAGGGAGGCCAAGAGGCCTCGAGGATCTGGTAGTTATAGTGGTACTCCTTCGAGAGGTCAGTTTCAGCACGGTAGAGGCCATCCATTCAAGCAGCTCGCCTAGGTTATCATGGGGCATCATCGGGTCATGGTTCTCATAGTTCTTATTAGGGCCAGTCATCACTTAGTGCTCTTCCAGCTCAGAGTTCGTCTCATGCTCCATCAGTTCAGGGCTCTTCTGTGCCATCTATATCTGCTAGTCACTCCGGTGCGAGGGGTTCCCTTCAGTCCCCTTCTCCAGCACTTGGGAGTTGTTATGAGTGTGGAGAGATGGTCCATATGTGGAGGTAGTGTCCTCATTGTCTTGCGGGTTCATCTCAGCAGGGGGGTCAGTCATCGGCTTCAGCGCCAGTTACTCCATCACCACTTGCCCAGCCAGCTAGGGGTGGAGGTCAGTCAGCTAGGGGTCGCCCTAGAGGGGGAGGTCGATCAGGTGGCGATCAGGCCCGTTTCTATGCACTTCCAGCTAGACCTGATGCTATTACTTTCGATGTTATTATTACAGGTATTGTTTTAGTCTGCCACAGAGATGCCTCTGTATTATTTGATCTCGGTTACACCTTTTCTTATGTGTTATCATACTTTACTCGTTATTTGGGTACGCCATGTGAGTCTCTTGTTTCACCTGTTCATGTATCTATCCCGGTAGGCGATACTACTGTTGTAGACCGTGTGTACCGGTCGTGTGTGGTGACTATTGGGGGTCTGAAGACCCGAGTTGATCTTTTATTATTATATATAGTGGATTTCGATGTCATTTTAGGCATGGATTGGCTATCTTTATATTGTGCTATTCTGGACTATCATGCTAAGACACTTACATTGGCTATACCGGGTGTGCCACAGATTGAGTGGTGAGGGGTGACGGATTATGTTCCCAGTAAAGTGATCTCATTTTTGAAGGCCCAGTGTATGTTAGGAAAGGTTGTCTTTCATATTTAGCCTTTGTGAGGGATGTCGGTGCTGAGACTCCTAGTATTGATTCTGTTCCAGTTGTAAGGGATTTTCCCGATGTATTCCCTGCAGACCTGTCGGGCACGCCACCAGACACGGATATTAATTTTGGTATTTACTGGTGCCGGACACTCAACCCATTTCTATTTCGCTGTATCGTATGGCACCATCAGAGTTGAAGGAGTTAAAGGAGCAGCTTCAGGAACTCCTTGAAAAGGGGTTCATTCGGCCTAGTGTGTCACCTTGGGATGCGCCAGTTCTATTTGTGAAGAAGAAGGATGGCACTATGAGGATATGCATTGATTATAAGCAATTGAACAAGGTAACAATTAAGAACAAGTATCCTCTGCCTCGCATTGATGATTTATTCGACCATCTTCAAAGAGCGAGAGTGTTCTCCTAGATTGATCTCTGTTTAGTTTATCACCAGTTGAAGATTAGGAACTCGGATATTCTTAAGATGGCTTTCAGAACCCGATGTGGTCATTATGAGTTCTTGGTGATGTTTTTTGGGCTGACCAATGCCCCAGTAGAATTCATGCATTTGATGAACAATGTGTTCTGGCCTTATCTCGACTCGTTTGTCATAGTCTTCATTGATGATATTCTAGTGTATTTGCGTAGTTAGGAGGAGCACGCAGAGCATTTGAGAGTTTTGTTGCAGAGGTTGAGGGAGGAGAAGCTTTATGCAAAATTCTCCAAGTATGAGTTTTGGCTCAGTCCAGTGGCTTTCTTGGGGAATGTGGTGTCCACCGAGCGTATTCAGGTTGATCCGAAGAAGATAGAGGTAGTTCAGAGTTGGCCCAGACCGTCCTCAGTCATAGAGATTCACAGCTTTCTTGGTTTAGTAGGTTATTATCGTCGGTTTGTTCAGGGATTCTCATCTATCACATCGCCCTTGATCAAGTTGCCTTAGAAGGGTGCTTCCTTTGTGTCGTCGGATGAATATGAGGAGAGCTTCCAGAAGCTCAAGACAGCTTTGACCACAGCTCCAGTGTTAGTTTTGCCATCAGCTTCAGGTTCATATACCATGTATTGTAATGCTTAGAGAGTTGGCATTGGTTGTGTATTGATGCAGGATGGTAGAGTTATTGCTTATGCTTCTCGTCAATTGAAGTCCCATGAGAAGAACTATCTCGTTCATGATTTGAAGTTGGCTGCCATAGTTCACGCATTGAAGATTTGGAGGCATTACTTGTATGGTGTGTCTTGTGAGGTGTTTACTGATCATCATAGCCTCCAACACTTGTTCAAGCAGAAGGATCTTAATTTGAGGCAGTGGAGGTGGTTGGAGTTGCTTAAGGATTATGATATCACTATATTGTACCATCCGGGGAAGGCCAATGTGGTGGCCGATGCCTTGAGCCAAAAGGCGGTGAGTATGGGGAGTTTGGCATATATTCCAGTTGGGGAGAGACCTATTGCAGTTGATGTTCAAACCTTGGCCAATCGGTTTGTGAGGTTAGATATTTCGGAGCCTAGTCGGGTATTGGCTTGTGTGATTTCTCGTTCTTCCTTATATGATCGCATCAGAGAGCGCCAGTATGATGATCCGCATTTGCTTGTCCTTAAGGACAGATTTCAGCATGATGATGCTAGAGATGTGACCATTGATGATGATGGGGTGTTGAGGATGCAGGGCCGGATATGTGTGCCCAATATGGATGGGCTTCGAGAGTTGATTCTGGAAGAGGCCCATAGCTCGCGGTATTCCATTCATCCGGGTGACGCGAAGATGTATCAGGATCTGAGACAACATTATTGGTGGAGAAGAATGAAGAAGGACATTGTGGGATTGGTAGCTCAGTGTCTCAATTGTCAGCAGGTGAAATATGAGCACCAGAGATCGGGTGGCTTGCTTCAGCGGATGGATATTCCATAGTGGAAGTGGGAGAGGATCACTATGGACTTTGTAGTTGGACTCCCACGGACTTTGAAGAAGTTCGATGCTATTTGGGTGATTGTGGATTGGCTTACCAAGTCCGCGCACTTCATTCTTGTGTGAACTACCTATTCTTCAGAGCGGTTGGCAGAGATCTATATCCGGGAGATTGTTTGTTTGCATGGTGTCCTAGTTTCCATCATTTCAGATAGGAGCACTCAGTTTACTTCGCAGTTTTGGAGGTCTATACAGCGAGAGTTGGGTACTCAGGTTGAGTTGAGCACAGCTTTTCCCCCTTAGATGGACGGGCAGTCCGAGCGTAGTATTCAGATATTGGAGGACGTGTTGCGTGCTTGTGTCATTGATTTCATAGGTTCATGGGATCAGTTTCTACCGCTTACAGAGTTTGCTTATAACAACATCTACCAGTCGAGTATTCAGATGGCTCCATATGAGGCTTTGTATGGGAGGCGGTGTAGATCTCCAGTTGGTTGGTTTGAGTCGGGTGAGGTTAGGCTATTGGGGACAGACTTGGTGCAGGATGCTTTAGAAAAGGTGAAGGTAATTCAGGAGATACTTCGTACAGCGCAGTCGAGGAAAAAGAGTTATGCCGACCGGAAGGTTCGGGATGTGTCCTACATAGTTGGTGAGAAGGTTTTGTTGAAGGTTTCACCCATGAAGGGTGTTATGAGGTTTGGGAAGAAGGGTAAATTGAGTCTTGGGTTCATTGGACCTTTTGAGGTGCTTCGGAGGATTGGGGAGGTGGCTTATAAGCTTGCTTTGCCACCCAGCTTATCGAGTGTGCATTCGGTATTTCATGTTTCTATGCTCCGGAAGCATATTGGGGATTCGTCTCATGTTTTGGACTTCAACATGGTTCAGTTGGATGGTAATTTGACTTATGATGTGGAGCCAGCAGCTATTTTGGAGCGTCAAGTTCGAAGGTTGAGGTCAAAGGATATAGCTTCAGTGAAAGTGCAGTGGAGAGGTCGGCCCGTGGAGGAGGCTACCTGGGAGACCGAGCAGGATACGCAGAGCAGATATCCTCACCTGTTTGAGGCTTCAGGTATGTTTCTTGACTCGTTCGAGGACGAACATCTGTTTAAGTTGGGGAGGATGTAACGAACCGGCCAGTCGTCTCATGAGTTACCGCTCTGTTTCCCCCATTTCTACTTCTTATTACTTTGTCTATTGGTTCAATGAGTGATCAGATTGGTTCGCTCGGGTTCGGAAAGGATATGGTAAGGTTCGAGACACTTAGTCTCTTTTGAGGAAGCTTAAATTGAAAAAGTCAACCGAATGTTGACTTATGTGTTAGAGGGCTCGGATGCGAGTTCCGATGACTTGGATAGCTTCGGGAGGTGATTTGGGACTTAGGAGCATGATCGGAATGAGTTTTAGAGGTCCGGAGTAGATTTAGGCTTGACTTGGCAAAATTGGATTTTTGGCAATTTCCGGTTGATAGGTGAGATTTTGATATAGAGGTCGGAATGGAATTTCGAGAGTTACAGTAGTTCCGTCGTGTCATTTGGGATGTGTGTGCAAAATTTCAGGTCATTCGGACGTGGTTTGGTTGGGTTTTTAATCAAAAGCATAATTTAGAAGATTTTGGAATTCTTAGGCTTGAATCCGATGCGAATTTGGTGTTTTGATGTTGTTTTAAGCGTTCTGAAGGTTGGAACAAGTTTGAATGAGGTTATGGGATATGTTGGTATGTTTGGCTGAGGTCCCAGGGGCCTCGGTTGAGTTTCTGGTGGTCAATCGGACCATTTCATGATGTTTGAAATTGCAGAAAACTATTGTGTGTTGCAGAGGATTTAGACCTTCTCGTTCGCGAGTAGGTCCATGCGTTCGCGAAGGGTCAGTTGGTGAAGGATGGGATTTAAGCCTTCGCGTTCACGAGGAAAGCTCCGCGTTCACAAAGGGCTGAGTGTTTGGTCATCGCGTTCGCGTGGAGGAATTGGGCAGCTGAGCTTCAGAGTATTTTATTCATCGCGTTCGCGAGAGAGGTAACGCGATTACGAAGAGAGGTCTGAGGAAAGTATCGCTTTCGCGATGGGAAGGTCGCGATCGGGAAGAGGAAATTTTTGGTCAAAGTTGGTTGTGCTTCACGAATGCAAGGCGTTGACCGCGTTCGCGAAGAAGGCTATCAGACCTGGGCAGAATGTTTAAATAGTCATCTTGTCCACGATTTTGGGGTTTATTTTCACCATTGTTGAGCTTTTTTGGATCTTTTTGAAGAGGATTGAAGAGGGATTCAAGTGGAATCACTTGGAGGTAAGATCCATGGACCTAAAACTCGATTCTAATGTAAAATCTACCTAATTAATCATAGAATCTAAGCCTAAAATGGAAGAACTGGGGCTTGAAATTGAAAACCTAAAAATTGGGATTTGAGGGGTCATTTGTGGTTGGATTTTTATGCTTTTGGTATGTATGAACTCGGGGACTGATAAGAAATCCATTGATGTGATTTTTTACCAGAATCCGAGACGTGGGCCCGGGGTCGGTTTTGGTAATTTCGGGATTTGTGTTGTAAATTGAATATTTTTTGCTTGGGCTTCGTTCCCTTAGCATATTTTGACATCGTGGTTCTGATTTGGATAGATTCGACGCGAGTGGAGGTTGATTCGAGGGGCAAAGGCATCGCGGGCTAGAGTTTGCACCGGTTTGAGGTGAGTAATGATTGTAAATGATGTTCTGAGGGTATGAAACCCCGGATTGCACATCGTTGTGCTATATTGAGGTGACGCACACGCTTGATGATGAGCGTGGGTGTAGACATAGGTTTTAAAATAAGTAATTAGACCGTTTGATTAAGCCAAGTATGATCAAAGCGACCGTGCTAGAACCACGGAACTCGGGAATGCCTAACACCTTCTCTCGGGTTAACAGAATTCCTTACCCGGATTTCTGTGTTCGCAGACCATAAATAGGGCCAAACTTCCTCGATTCGGGATTTTAAACCGGTGACTTGGGACACCATAAATTATCCCAAGTGGCGACTCTGAATTTTAAATAAATAATCCCGTTTCGATTGTCACTTAGATTGGAAAAACTCCCTTATACCCTTCTGGGGGTAGCAAAAAGGAGGTATGGCAGCTCTAAGAACTCCCTTATTTTAGAGCTGTCACACCTCCTTTTTTCCCCCGGAAGGAGTATATGGGAGTTTTTTCCAATTTAAGTGACAATCGAAACAGGATTATTTAATTAAAAATCAGAGTCGCCACTTGGGATAATTTATGGTGTCCCAAGTCACCGGTTCAAATCCCGAATCGAGGAAAGATTGACTCTGTTTTACAGTTCGCGAACACAGAAATTCGGGTAAGGAATTCTGTTAACCCGAGAGAAGGTGTTAGGCATTCCCAGGTTCTGTGGTTTTAGCACGGTCGCTCAACTGTTATTATTGGCCTACTTATTTGATTTTAAAACATCATTGAAACCTATGTGCATTTTTATTCCTTTTAAACCGCTTTTAATAATTCGGTTGTTATACAACTAATTATTTGATTACACGTCGCGAATCATGTCACAGGAGTTGTACCCATGATCCACAACATGTTTATTTTATTAACAAGATTAAATTGTGGCTGGGTCACATAAATGTACCGCCGGATTTTAGTAATTAAGCGTCACAACTACGTCACGGGAATGATACTCATAGCTATAACAATTATTTAATTAACATGCCTAAAGCAAACTACGGTAACTGATTATTTCCTAAACTACTTTGAGATTATTGTGAGGCCATGAGTCATGGAAGTCAATTCTGAACATGTTTTTTTTTCAAAAAAAATCAAGCAAAAAAAAGAGTTTACATGTTTCATCATTTTTCAAAAAAAAAAAGACAAAAAATATATTTTCTGTAAATTAGTTATTTTTTTATTCTCGCTCGTATCCAATATGCCTGAACTACACATACTTGATTATCATATTTCGTGGCGTGATACGTAGGCAAACCACATAGGGTCTGGTCTTCCTAGTGAGTTTAGGTTCTTGGCTTCGCGGGGTCCTAGCCAAATCTTGCTTTAGCCACTTTTAGCCACATAGGTTAATTTTAGAAAAATAGTCACAATCATGTCTTGCATGTGTCCAACAGGAAGTATTATTGTCTCACATAGTGTTCTAGGTCTTTAACTTTATTTGGTCTAATTTTCTCATACAAGTGTGGATCTACTTACCGGAGTTTGGGCATGACATGCGCCCTATGACCATCCAACCAGGGTCGATCATTCAGGAGTTTGCTTAAGGAGATTTTTTATTATTATTATGTTTTGAGTATGTTGTTCTTTTTTATGTCTCTTTTACCTTTGTACAGTAATGTCAAGTCTTCTGTTGTACTTTTCTTTTCGTATTTGAAAAAGTGTGATATAAATCAAAAATCTAAAAAAAAAATTGCGTTTTTATATTTCCGTTAGAAGTTTTTTTTTAGAATACTAATTCTAGGAATAAAAAAATCATTTGAGTTGGTTTTCTTTTATTAAATTAATATCTAGAACTCAAAATAGAAATTGCCTTTATATTTCCTTTCGTATATTAAGGCTAAAATTCAAAAAAAAAAAGAATTTTTTTAGTACCTCTTTAAAGTTTCTTTAAGATATTAATTCCAAAAATCCAAAAGATTTTCTTTTGAGGTTCTTCTTTGGAAAATTAATAAAAAATAGAAAAAAATTATTCTTTTTATTTTACTAGAACTTTAGGATATTATGTATAGAAGCAAAAAGGCATACTTTATCTTTTGTTTAATCTTTAGAGTTTTTCCCTTAGGTAATCAAAAACTGAAATCCAAAAATATTTTTTATCTTGTTCATTTCTCGTTTCGAAATCTTTCTTCAAGGGTATCAAATGAAAATTCAAAATATTTTTCTTTGGTTTATTCTTTAGATTTCCTTCCTAAAAAAAGAATCAAAAATATTTTTCTCTTGTAGGGTTTTTTCCTTAATAATTTCCCATAGAGTGTTTGTTTCAAAAAGAAAAAAAGAAAAAAAAAATATATGCTCGTTAAGCTTGAGTTTAGAATAGGTTATAGCATTAAGTTTAGAAAATTCAAAAAAAAAGGATTTGCTTCTTTTATTTCTCTTTTCCCATCAGAGTAGTCATTAGGGTAAAAAGAAAAGAAAAAAGAAGAGAACGTTAGTTTGTCTACTTTATTTTCGATCTTCCCGAACTACGCAAAGATCTGATTCATGTGCCGTCATGATACATAGGCAACCTACATAAGGTTCGATCGAATTATTTTTTTTATTATTAAAAGAAAAAAAAGAGATGAATTATGGGATGTGAGAAATGAAAGGAAAGAAAAGAGTGATAATTAGGGGAAAAGAGAGAGAGGAAGGAAAATGAGCAAGCAATTGCTAGAAAAGAAACGAAAAGAGAAGATTGAAGGGAATAAATTGGGATGATGCCAAGTGACCTTGTGACCCTCGAAGCCATTCTAGAACCGTTAATTGTTGCTAGGTGCATTGCACGCAATGTAATATTTTTAGCTGTTAAATGCCCTAATGCTAACAGGATGACCTCATTTTACAAAGTTATCCCAGGTGAGACCCTTGCAACGCAACATAGGCTCTTGGTGATGGACGTTAGTATTAGGATAAGAAGGAAACAGAGGTCAGTACGAGGCCGCCCGTGGATTAGGGGGGACGCCTTGACTAAGGTTTAAGCCCAGGAGTTGGAAGGAAGGTTGTCGGCAATGGGAGCTTGGAGAAGTAGTGGGGACGCAAACACTATGTGGTCGACGACGGCGGACTATATAAGGAAGGCGGCGAGAGAGGTGTTAGGGGTATCTTCAGGCCGCACCGGTGGCCACAAAGGAGACTGGTGGTGGAATGCAGTTGTACAAGGTAAAGTGGAATCGAAGAAGGTGGCTTACCTGCGGTTAGTGGGGAGCACTGGAGATGAGGAGAAGAGAGCGAACATTGCGAGATATAAGGTAGCTAGGAAAGAGGCAAAGATGGCAGTGACGGAGGCAAAGACAGCAGCTTTTGCTCGTTTGTATGAGGAACTAGGGAACAAAGGCGTGGAGAAGAAGTTACTCCGACTCGCTAAGGGTAGAGAGAGGACGGCTCGGGATTTGGACCAAGTGAGGTGCATAAAAGATGAGGACGGCAAAGTTTTGTTGGGGGATGACCAGATAAAGAGGAGATGGCAGACCTACTTTCATAAACTTCTAAATGAGGAAGGGGATCAGGATATTATACTAGGTGAATTGAGGAACGCAGACAGCCCCCATGAACTAAGTGATTGTCGGGACATTGAGGTCGATGAGGTCATGGAGGCAATGCGTAAGATGAGAAGGGGCAGAGCTACCGGACCAGATGAAATTCCGGTTGAGCTTTGGAGGTGTGTGGGTAGAGCAGGCTTGGAATGGCTTACTAAGTTGTTTAATGTTATATCCAAGACTAATAGGATGCCCGAAGAGTGGAGGTGGAGTACAATGGTCCCGTTGTATAAGAACAAAGGCGATATCCAGATCTGTAACAACTATAGGGGTATTAAATTACTAAGTCATACCATGAAAGTCTGGGAGAGAGTAGTAGAAATGAGAGTGCGAAGGACGGTGTCTATTTCAGACAACCAGTTTGGGTTCATGCCGGGGCGATCTACCACAGAAGCTATCCACCTTATTAGGAGGATGGTGGAACAATACAGGGATAAGAAGAAGGATCTCCACATGGTGTTTATCGATCTAGAGAAAGCGTACGACAGGGTTCCTAGGGAGGTCTTATGGAGATGCTTAGAGGCTAAAGGGGTCCCGGTTGCCTACATTAGGGCGATTAAGGACATGTATGATGGAGCTAAGACTCGGGTTAGGACAGCAGGAGGCGATTCAGATTATTTTTCGGTTATTACGGGGTTGCACCAAGGGTCTGCGTTCAGCCCTTTCCTATTTGCCCTGGTGATGGATGCTATGACGCATCATATTCAGGGGGAGGTGCCATGGTGCATGCTATTTGCTGATGACATAGTCCTAATCGACGAGATACGACGCGGCGTCAGCGAGAGGTTAGAGGTTTGGAGACATACCCTTGAGTCCAAAGGTTTCAGGTTGAGCAGGACGAAGACGGAATACCTTGAGTGCAAATTTGGGGCAGAGCCGACGGAAGCGGGAGTGGAAGTGAGGCTTGATTCTCAAGCCATCCCTAAGAGGGGTAGTTTCAAGTACCTGGGGTCGTTTATTCAGGGGCCCGGGGAGATCGACGAGGATGTCACACACCGTATAGGGGTGGGGTGGATGAAATGGAGGTTAGCGACGGGAGTCCTGTGTGACAAGAAAGTGCCTCTATTACTGAAAGGTAAATTTTATAGGGCAGTGGTTAGGCCTGCTATGTTGTATGGAACCGAGTGTTGGCCGGTGAAGATCTCACACATCCAAAGGATGAAAGTTGCAGAGATGAGGATGTTGAGGTGGATGTGCGGGCATACAAGGAAGGATAAGATTAGAAATGAAGATATTCGAGATAAGGTGGGTGTGGCCCCCATGGAGGACAAGATGCGGGAAGCAAGACTCAGATAGTTCGGGCACATTCAGAGGAGGAACACTGATGCACCGGTGAGAAGGTGTGAACGACTGGCGGTGGTGGGTACGAGGAGAGGTAGAGGGAGACCTAAGAAGTATTGGGGAGAGGTGATCAGGCAGGATATGGCGCGACTTAGGGTTACTGAGGACATGGCCCTAAACAGGGAATTGTGGAGATCGAGCATTAAGGTTATAGGTTAGGGAAAATTGTGATGTCTTTTTTACAGCGCACTAGAGTGAGACTAGCTAGTTAGGAATTAGTCTTAGGATGCTATTGATCAACTACTGATGATGGGCTTTATCTTCTGTGTATTAATACCCTACATATTCTCGTATTTCCTATATCTCTTATATTGTTGTTACTCTGTTACTTTGTTTTTATGCTATTTATGTTATGTTATGGATTTTATGGTATTTTATGGTGTTTTATTATGAGTCTATTGATAGTACTAATATAGTGTATCTTGTTGCCTCTTTGAGCCGAGGGTCTCCTGGAAACAGCCTCTCTGCCCCTCGGGGTAGAGGTAAGGTCTGCGTACATATTACCCTCCCCAGACCCCACTTGTGGGATTACACTGGGTTGTTGTTATTGTTGTTGTTGTTAGTTGTCTTCATAAAGCAGAAGGGTGGTTGGTTTGTGGTTCTTAAGTAACTCATCCATACAACACAAGGTCAAAGATCAAGGTAGCCATGGCTAGCAAAGATTTGGACACAGGGGTTATTGATCCGTCTAAAGGAATTGTTGAATCAGAATCTGAGTTGAAAAAAGAGGTCTTAAGGTTGAAAGGATAGATGGTCGTAATATACCAAGCCTGGATTAGTGGGCGTCCTCTACCATCAGTTCCCACTAACTACACTGAAAGCCTTGTCACCATTCCGCCACTGTCACAAGTCCAGGATATCTCCCCACAATCTTTTCACACTCCACCCCCCAGAACCACCTCATATCCCGCTCCTTTAACCACTCATGTTTTGGTAGCTCATCCACCTGCTACCTTTCCTCGATCCTCTAGCGAGACTGTGTTCAAAATCCCCGATGCCCAACATTATGCTCCAGAACCAATTTTCAAGGTCTCAGGTTCATACTCTTACGCTCCTCATTTCGAGCCTCCCAGTGAGACTGCAAAGCCTGCTAAGACATTGGAGCAAGATGAGATATCCAGAAAGCTGAAAGGGTCTAAAATGCCAAAGCTTAATTTATATAATGGACGTGGAGATCCAGTAGCCCATCTGAGAGGTTACTGCAGTGAATGAGAAGTGTTGGCAGGAAAGATGATTTGTTGATGGCGTATTTCAGTGAGAGCTTGACTGGGGCAGCTTTGGAATGGTATACTCATCAAGATGTCAATAAGTGGCATGCATGGGATGACATGGCTCAAGATTTTGTGCGACACTTTCAGTACAATATAGACATTGTCATAGATCGCTCCTCCCTATCGCAGATGGAAAACAAACCCAAGGAAAGTTTTAGGGAATTTTGGTTTAGATGGAATGAACAAGATGCTCGGGACAGCCCTCCCATTGATAGAAAAGATGTTGCTGAGCCTCGCCAACGATAGGATCTAGTGATCAGTCCTGCTAAACGTTTTCAGCATCAATACCGACCCCATGAATATCCCCAAGCTCCACATAATTCCCCCTAGTATTATCCTCCGAACAACATCTGGCCATCTGTCCAACCACTAGGTCACTCTCTATGGCGAGCGCCAGCACCGCATAATGCACTCTTGCCTTCACAACATTTTCGAGCACCCAACAACCCTAGAAAATAGGGGCAGGGAGGGGAACAAAGGCAAATAAATAGTTTCACGCTAATCGGGGAGTCCTACACAAGCTTGTTTGAAAAGTTAAAACATTCTGGCCTGATTGATCCACTCTTCGGCTATACTCCAGAACCATATGCAAAAGGTTTTGATCCTATTGTACGATGCATGTACCACTCTAACATCCAAAGGAATAGCATTGAAGATTGTCGTGCTTTGAAAAGGGAAATAGAAAGAATGATTCAAGAAGGGGTAATTGTGATCAAGGACAGGGATAGGGAGCATGCGAATCCTCTTGGGAACCTGCTGACTGAAGTTAATGATATTGAAGTTGTTAATGGCCTTGGCAATATTGATGTGGAATCCAGTGGCTAAGATGTCGTGCTTGGTAATTGGAAAGACGCTCCATTCTTGGTTAGCCCGGGGAGGAGTTGTGGTGGTTTATTTTGTTGTCATTTCTGTTGTTCGGGTTATTTTCAGGTTGTAATCCAGATATTGTCTTGTGATGCAAACCCTTCTATCCTTTTATTTTGCCTAGTTTGTTTAGTCGTAGTAGCTCGTTTAGTGTTGTCTGGTTTTGTTCCAAGGTTGTAACCCCAGCTTATTTTACTTGTTTTGTTGTTCAAACCCTTTCACCATCTATCTAATGCAATTTCTTGTTTACTGTTATTTCTAGTCAGTGTCTGTTTAGTTCTCTTTCCCTTTTATAGTTCTTCTCCTGCTGACTCTAGTGACATGACATGCACGCGTAATTCTTAGCCTGGTCTTAAAAGTTAGTTTAGTCATGAAGCAATGAAATAATTTTGAAGATGATAGGGACATTTGAGGGAAATAAATAAAGACATTTTGATATCACTTCAAGCCTGAATTGTGTGAAACTGGGGTAGATAGAACATAAATAAACACTATTGAAATGCACCCTGCCGCATCAGGTTGAAGCTAAAGGCAAGTTTGCCCAAAATTGGCAGGGGTTGTTCGTGGTAACGAGAGTGTTGTCCAATGGTGCTTTGTATTTAACAGATGTAGAAGGCAAATGTGTGGATATGGTTATAAATTCTGATGCAGTCAAAAGATATTATGTATGATTTCTTTGGTTTGTTTAATTGTGTTATTTGTATTTGGCATGCTTTGAAGATTGGAATGACGAAGGCATTTTATTCTGCTATCTAAACACCTTATCCTTTGTTACCCCTTTGAGCCGTATTTATTTTTTTTCATATACCTCTTTTGGAATCAGAAGCAGTGTTTACAAATATGATACAGAAAAAATGAGAGAAAAGAAAAAAAAGAGAAAAAGAGAAAAAAAAATGGAAAAAAGAAAAGATAAGAGAAAAAAGAAAAAAAGAGAGAAAAATGCAAAAACAAAGCAATTCCTATGTCATGAACTACGTTCGACCTGATTCATTTTAAGGATACGTAAGCAGCCTCACGGTTCGGTCCCGTCAAAATAAAATGCAAAAACCCCCAGGCAAAATGGGGCAGAAGTTGTGGTTCTGTAAAAAAATCTGATTCCAAAAGTTGTAATTGTGAACCCATTCAAGTTGTTTTGAGCTTTTATCCTTTCTTTTTAACCCCATCCAATGCCCACATTACGGTCCAAAGAAAGACCTTCCGATCAATATTGGAGAGTTCCAAGTTGAGCAAGATAGAGGTATGATTCGCATCAGGAGCAACACTCCTTGCTACACAAGGAAAACAAAAATGAGAGAGTCTTATCGGTGAAAACCTTTATAGGCACCATAAGGCGACTGTAAGTTGAGAGAAAGAGCAAAATGAGAGAGGCTTGATGGTGAAAACCCTTCGGGCACTACAAGTCGAATAAGGACCATGAATCAGATAGGATAATCGGAGCATTGAAGCCCAGTTTCACGGCGAAGGGGTACAACAAGAGTTGAACATTAGATTTGCTTGATAGATTAGGCCACGTAATCCAAAAGTGCATGTCATGGTCATTAGAGTTGGTATCCACATCTGATAAATTTCTACTTTGTAGTTTTCTTGTTAGGAATCATCTCTTTCCATTGTCCTTTGCTCTATTCATTTTGTCTTGTTTACTTCCTCTTCCTAAGTCTATTTGGTCAGAACAAGTAAGAAATGACTTCAAAATTTGCTACCAGCTTTCCAATTGCACAAAACAGAGTCTGGCCAGCACATCGAGTGGCATAAGTCAGGAAAGAACAGTATGTGCACTGAGTCAGTAACAATCAACGTGCTTTGGGATTCACGTGAAATGCAAAGGTTCGGTAAATGGCAATTCATGAGCACAATGCAATAGATAAAGAGTATTGGGTTTGAACGGATCAGAGGTGTTTTTTGTGATAAGGGTGACAGAGAAAGTGTTTAGTCAATGAACAAGCAAAGTCTTTCAAGTTGAAATCAAAGTAATCATGGCAAGTGAAGGAGCAATCGCCGCAAAGTCAAGGCCACAAACCAACCACCATGTTTAAACTCACAAGTTTTCTTTGTCTGAAACAGGGACAAAAGCTATGTTCATATCAAAGCTTGGAAGATTGCATTTTTCAGGTGTAATGCCCCAGTTCTGATTACGCAAAGGCTATTGGTAAGATCACACATCACCCCTAGGAGAAACACTTCCTGGTCTGGGTTTTCAAGTTATATTTTGTTGTAGGAGATGCACTTCCTAAATCGAGGTTTCACCCTTAGGAGACGCACTTCCTAGCCTGTGTTTCTCAAGTTATATTTTTGTTTTAAGAGACGCACTTCCTAAATTAAGATTTTACCACTAGGAGACGCACATCCTCATTGGTTCATTTAATTCCTAGGAGACGTACTTCCTAGTTTGAGTCATTAATGTTTCACCCCTAGGAGATGCACTTCCTAGTCCGGGTCTTTCAAGTTATATTTTTGTTTTAGGAGACACACTTCCTAAATTGAGATTTTACCACTAGGAGGCGCACTTCCTAGTTTGAGTCATTGATGTTTCACCCCTAGGAGACGCACTTCCTAGTTTGAGTCATTGATGTTTCACCCCTAGGAGACGCACTTCCTAGTTTGGGTCTTTCGGGTTATATTTTTATTTTAGGAGACACACTTCCTAAATTGAGATTTTCCCCTAGGAGACACACTTCCTAGTCTGGTTCATTTAAGTTCATTCATAGGAGATGCACTTCCTATCTTGAGTCATTAAAGCTTCATCCCTAGGAGATGCACTTCCTAGTCTGGGTCTTTCGAGTTATATTTTTGTTTTAGGAGACGCACTTCCTACATTGAGATTTTCCCCTATGAGACGCACTTCTTAGTCTGGTTCATTTAAGTTCATTCATAGGAGACGCACTTTCTAGCTTGAGTCATTAAAGTTTCACCCCTAGGAGACACACTTCTTAGTCTGGGTATTTCAGGTTATATTTTTGTTTTAGGAGACGCACTTCCTACATTGAGATTTTACCCCCTAGGAGACGCACTTCCTAGTTTGAGTCATTGAAGTTCCACCCCTAGGAGACGCACTTCCTAGTTTGGGTTTTTCAGGTTATATTTTTGTTTTAGGAGATGCACTTCCTAAATTGAGATTTCCCCCCTAGGAGACGCACTTCTTAGTTTGAGTCATTTAAGTTCGGCCCTAGGAGACGCACTTCCTAGTCTGGTTAATTGAAGTTTTATCTGTAGGAGACGCACTTCCTAATCAAGGTCTTTCAAGTTATTCTTTCAGGATACGCAATTCCTAAATTGAGAGTTCATTCATAGGAGACACACTTTCTAGTTTGGTTCATTCAAGTTTCACCCTTAGGAGACACACTTCCTAGTTTGGTTCATTCAGGTTTTATTTTTAGTAGACGCATTTGCTAGTCAAAGTTTTTTTGGTTTTACTCAAAGAAGACGCACATCCTAGTCTAGTCTTTAGCTTACTCTCATCATTGCATCAATAGTATAAGTGGTTTACAATATTGCTAACAACTCACAAATCTTCCTAGTGCAAACTGGGGCAGAAAATTTCGTTTGTTTTGTTTGTTTTGGTTGCAGGCACCCACATGGAAAACAAGGGAACACAAAAAGTTTCAGCAATCAGGCACCCACCTGGAGAACAAGGGAAGACAGTTCAGGTTTCAAGGGAAGACAGTTCAAGTTTCAAGGGAAAGCAGTTCCGAGGGAACACAGAAAGTTTCAGCAATCAGGTGCCCACCTAGAGAACAAGGGAAGACAGTTCAAGTTTCAAGGGAAGACAATTCAAGTTTCAAGGGAAAGCTGTTCCGAAGGAAGAGAGTTCAAGTTCAGCAATCAGGCGCCCACCTGGAAAACAATGGAAGACAGTTCAAGTTTCAAGGAAAAGCAGTTTCGAAGGAAGACAGTTCAAGTTCAGCAATCAGGCGCCCACCTGGAGAACAAGAGAAGACAGTTCAAGTTTCAAGGGAAAGCAGTTTCGAAAGAAGACAGTTCAAGTTCAGCAATCAGCCGCCCACCTAGAGAACAAGGGAAAACGATTCAAGTTTCAAAGGAAGACAGTTCAAGTTTTGGCAATCAGGCGCCCACCTGGAAAACAAGAGAATTCACTTCAGAATGCAATTCAAGTCAGCAACAAAAGAAGCTCGCGGCAAGAATGCGAGTCAACATTCCGAGATGATCAACAGAAGTTAGTCACAATCTAGAATAAATAAAAAAAGAAAAGCAAGAAGTGAATCCAAATGCAGAAGTTGATGAAAGATGTGAGCTGCTCAAGACATGGCTGAAGTCACAAGCACTGCATGTCCGGTTTTGATCCGAAAAAGCTGAAGAAGAATGAACTAGCACCTGCAACTAGCAAGCGTCAAGGTTCAAATCCAAATTCTGTATGAAGAACCATTCAAGACTCAAGATCAAGCTTCAGAAGACTTATAGATAGGAATCTTGTAACTCATAGTTGACAGGCTTAGTTAGTCTTTTTTATTTTTTTTATTTTGATGTAATAACATGACCGCGGACCGGAACCTCAACGGAATGGCACCTCGATCGGCTCTTTACCTCGGCATACTCCATCATCTTACTTATTTCTGAACTACACGTGGCCTGATTCCTTTATAGCCAAGGATATGTAGGCAGCTCAGATACTAGGGCTCGGTCACATTCTCTTTTCTTTTAGCTTTTGGTCTCTTTAAATAAAGGTCGGGTCAAAAAACATGTCTAGTCGTTCTTTGTCTGAAAAAACTTCGTATTTCCAGTCAAAGAGGGGCAGTTGTAGACATGTGATTTTTTACCCTCCCCAAGATTTTTTATATTTTAGCATGTAAATATTTAGTTTAGGCCTAATATCGCTATTTCAACTAATTTTGACTTTTTTGCTTTATTTTATTACAAGAAAATGAAAAATACAAAAAAATAATTTCATTAATGTTTTGTAGTCATTTTTTAATCTTGAAAAAATACCAAAAATAATTTTGTTTTAACGTTCAGTCTTATTTTAATAGTTATTTTACTTAAGTAGGATTAATTAATAAATGAGATCGTATCTTTAGTCTCTTTCGCAGGAAAAGAATAAAATTTGGGTTCAAACAACCTATTTTTAAGCATAATTTTCGGACCTAACCCATAATTCCTTGGCTCATACCTTGTAACCTAAAATGCCCTATAAAACAAGCTAGACCCTAGATCGCTACTCGGATGGATCCGCCGTTTTCCTCTAATTTCAGACCCCACCCCACCTAAACTCCTTCTTCTTTAGGGACAACCTAAAGAACTAACCTAAAAAAACCCTAAAAATAGACAATCATCCGCAGCACACCAGAATACAAGACCCCTACCCCTGAACTTCATCGTTTTCACTTGACCCCAACCCCATCTCCGCCGGGAACACCTTACACCCGACCAAAACCTTAGAAAGAATCAGCACCAGCAACGACTCGGCCCAAACTCGCCGGAAGAAGCAGCCATCGCCCAAAACTTCATCTTCTTCAGTCGTATTTTTCACCTGCTAGACACCCAAGATCAGAGGCCTCTCTCTTTTTGAACACACCAAGAAATCAGAGAGCAGCAACGGAAACGACCCCTCATCTTCTTCTTTAATGGGATCTCCAGCCATCTACACACAAAAAAGCTAGATTTCTTGTTCAGTTCTGTTCGAGATTCCGTCGAGGTCCGAGATCTAGTGCGATAAAGTTTCCGTTTGGATTTCATGTACGTCGGTTCGGGTTGGTCTTTCCGTTTCTCTCATCTTCTGCTGCTTTGTTTCCGTGACAGATTTTGTCAATTTATGAATGTTTTAAGTTGAAATTATGTTCTTGTTGCATACTGATTTGTGTGGATCTGTTGTTTGGATTATTCTAGTTTTTTTTGTTATTTTCTCTGTTGCAATTCATGATTCAATCCTTTGTATTTGAACAAGTATCACTTGTTTTGGAACTCTGGATGAGCGTCGGATTTAGGCTTATATAAAGCCAAATGAATGTGAGAACCCATTTCAGTTTCTGTCGTTGATTTTAGCTAATTTTTGTTATAGTTTGAAGATTCTATACAAAGTATCAACACCCATGTCACACTGTTCAGGCAATGAAAATAATTAAGTAAATAGCCATTAATCTGCTTTAGTTTGGTTCTTTTCAACGGTATGAAGGAGTTTAATGAAATATGAAAGTGTCATTTGAATTGATACAAAGATTTGGACAGACATGCTTAGGGTTAAGATTTTGAACTTAAATTTGGACAGATATGCTTAAGTTTAAGTGATATTAAGCTTAAGATTTGTTTTTCCTTAGTTAGCATTTAATATCAGTTTTTTTTATCGCATCTTCTTTGATTCCTCTTGTCTTGTTCATGATGTTAAGCTTATGAAGGCACACTTTTTTTAATTGTTAGTTTCAGCTCTTTTGCTCGGATAAAGCTAAATGTGTTTCTCATGAATTATGTCCTAAATGAATCATGGAACTATATTCATGATCTCTCAATGACCTTAACTAGTTTTAGAATAAATAATCCATGAATATTCGTGATTTTCTTTAGGCCCGTTTAATATACTATCGTGATTGCGTACACGTTCGCGTGACATAATTACGATTCTAAAAACAAAACCGGAGTATGCGTTCGTGCAACTTTGGCCAAACGTTTCCTTAATAATAACAAAGCGTTATTAATTGTGGATACGTTCGCGTGACATGATTTTTGACGCGCCAAACAAATGGGTACATGTATGTGTGGCCTGTTTTAAGATAATTTCTTAATTAAAAGAGCCAAATGCACATAGGCTTTAAAATGAGTAATAGACAATTTAATAAGCCAAGTATGATCAACGCGACCGTGCTAGAACCACGAAACTCGGGAATGCCTAACACCTTCTCCTGGGTTAACAGAATTCCTTACTCGGATTTCTGTGTTTGCAGACCGTAAATAGAATCAACTTTCCTCGATTCGGGATTCTAAACCGGTGACTTGGGACGCCATAAATTATCCCAAGTGGCGACTCTGATTTTTAATAAATAATCCAATTTCGATTGTCACTTAAATTGGAAAAAACTCATTTATACTCCATTTGCGGGGTAGTAAAAAGGAGGTGTGATAGTGGGGTCGTGCACTGTTGGGGATTGTGACTTGGTCCGTTCTGAATGATTATTTTACCGCGTATTTGACTGAAATCTATTTGTTGTCATCATGATTTGGGCTGAATGTCATTTGGGCCTCGTGCCAACTATTTGAACCCTTCGGGGATTTTCATTGATATTTTCTCACTGTTTTAACTTTATACTTGAACTCAGTCATTGTTATATTCCATTGTTCTCATACTCAGCCATGTTTACTCTGTTTTAACACTTAAATGATCTTTTAAATGATATTGAGCTGAGAATCATGTTTTACTATTATCCGAGTGGCTTGTGAGGATTTTGACTGAGTAAGGACGAGGGCCTATGTTGTGCGGAAACACTGGTTATTATTATGAGGCCGAGGGCCTGAGATATGTACGCCACGAGGTGGCTTATTGATATGAGGCCGAGAGCCTAGTGATGATGCCACGAGATGGCTTGATATTGCTCTTGGGCCGTAAGGGGCCCTTCCAAGAGTCTGTACACCCCAGTGAGCGCGAGTACCCATTGTGATGTGAGAGATAGCCTGAGGGGCTAGTATTGTTGATATTATGCCCGAGGGGCAATCCTTTATGCGCTTATCTGTCTTATTTGTCTGTCATTTACCTGTGTAATTGTTGAATAGGCATTTCTTGAAGTTTAAACTGAACTTATATGATTTTACATATCTTTACTAAATCACTATTCTTACATATTTCACCGCTTCAGTATAGCCTATAATGCGCCTTACGTGATTTCATGTTTTCAGTCTTTATTTATGATTATTACTCACTGAGTTGGAGTACTCACTTTACTCTCTGCACCCTGTGTGCAGATTCAGGCACATCTGGTCCCGCTACCGAGTGTTGATCTTTCCAGCTCAGGCGAATCCAAAGATTCTCTAGGTAGTTGCCGGCGTTCGCAGCCTAGAGCTTCTTCCCTTATCTTACTTCTCTTTGCTTTGGAATTGTATTGAACTCTGTAGACTTTCTTGTCTTATTACGGATTTTTAGATGCTCATAACTAGTGACACTCCGGTATCGGACTGTGTTGGGTTTATCTTCCACAATTGTACTGTTAACTGCTTACTTTGGATATTTATCATGTTTTAGACTTAAATTCTTATGGTTTGATTGCTTAAAACTGAAATGGAAAGTGTCGGCTGGCCTTGTCTTCACGAGAGGCGCCATCACGATCGGGTTCGGGTTTAGGGTCGTGACACTAAGCAGAACTTTCATCTAGTGAACTACGTTTAATTCCAACATTATGTTGAATAGTACGAAGGGATTCAGAAAAATCAATATCGAGTTTCAACTTATATAAACCATCACTAAGAAAATTAGAACCCTAAAAATAGCATTCTTATATAAACTGAAATATCCAGTTCCAAACTTTAAATCAAATCCAGAAACATCAAGTCTTGAAAGAGAAATCAAATTCCTAGAAACTGAAGGTACATAAAGAGACTATAATAGATCAAGCTGACGTCCAGTCTCCATGATCAAACAATAAGTCCATATGCCTTCAATTGGAGCCTTCATACGATTTCCCATGAACAAGAAATCCTTATTTGGATTTGTAGTTTGGATCGAAAGGAATCCCTACAACGTAGTAGATACATGAGCAGTTGCGCTAGAATCAAGCCACCAAGTATTATTAGGAACTTCTATTAAATATGATTCGAAACATACAAAAGCACTAATTGTACCTTTCTTTTCGAATCAAGCTTTACGTTTCAGGCAATATTTCTGATAGTGTCCTTCCTTGTTACAGAAACGACATGTATTTGCCTTATGTTCCTTCTTAGCATCATGTGGAGCTTTAACGGGGTGTTTTCTTCTTCTTGAACTTGTTGGGCTTCACTTTAAGTCCTTTACCAGCTCCTTGACGCATGAGGTTAATTGAATGATTCCCTTGTTTCTTAAGTCTTGACTCCTCCTGAGTAAACATACTGGACAATTCACTAACATTCCATTTATCCTTAATAGTGTTATAGTTAATTTGAAAAGGTCCATACTTAGGAGGCAACGAGTTCAGAATAAACTAAACCAAGAAGGAGTCATCCACTTTCATCCCCAAGGTCTGAAGTCTTGTTGCAATGTTAGTCATCTCGATGATATGGTTTTGCATACTACGCGACCCATCAAACTTCATGGTCATGAGTTCAACCATTAGTGTACCAGCAAGAGACTTATTTGCAGAACGAAAATGTTCTTCCACAAACTTCAGGTATTCCTTGCCACTTTCTATTTGTGGAATAGTACTCTTAATGTTGTTGGCAATATTCATTCGCATAAACATAAGGCTTAGCATGCTTTATGGAAAGACTTCTCATCTGCACTATTCAAATCAGTAATGTCAGCGGGCTTATCATTCATCAGAGCCAAGTCAAGATCCATCATACCTAAGTGGAACTGGACTTGTTCACGCCATTCAGAGAAGTTCAATCCGTTGAACACAGTAACAGATGAAGCATACGAATGAAAAGGAATAGCTGCAAAATAGATAATACATGCTCACAAATCAATATAGATTCAACAAAACAGTTAAAGCATATCGCATTTCTCCTTTGGGTAAATACTACGATATACTATCATAATTTAAATGTCATTTAGTCTTTAATAGGTAATTAAATATTTTTAACCAAATATATATGTCCTCTTTGGACAGACAATATATATTTGATTAAGAATATTAATTTACATCATCATATTCACTATTCATAGAATAATTGATTCACCTTTGGATAAATCCTTAAGTTCTAGCAATAGTGAAAAATAATTTATCCACTAATTTTTAATTATTGGCATTTTATTAATTTTATGGATAAACTATAATTTTATGTATGTATATTTTCATAAACAAACTAGTTTGGTCACTTTGGTGACTAACAAACTATATAACATAAGTGCACACACACAATAGAGATCATAAGATTTTATGCATATGAATACTTTAAACAATCTAGTTTGGTCACTTTGGTGACTAACAAACTATATAACATTAATCACATACATAAAATAAATAATAAATAGTTTCACCAACCTAATAACCCAAAACAAATTACTATATGGCCCAAGAAATAAATAATTAGTTTCAAATCGCATCATTAACGTTACTCTTGTATCATCAAATTCTTGCACAGCATTATAGTCGTTATCTTCTAATATCACAACTTATATAATACAAAATCTATTCAAGTACAGAGAAATAATTTAGTCATATTCTTACACTGAAATCCGTACTTAAATAAGTTAGATCGATAAACAATAACAATTAACAAGGTTTGGCCTAAGGTGTCACGGCAGAGTAGGTACATATGTATGGCAGGGAACGTAAACCAATAAAACAATATGTGCCAAACCTTAAAAGGCAGAGGCGGATCCAGGATTTCAGAAGGATGGATGCACCACTATCCGACCACCGTTTGATTTGGTTCTCTAAAACTTACCTTGGAGAACTATCAATAATAGCATCATTATTTATAGTTACAAGTACTAAAGCTCAATATATTAAAATTAAATAACTAATCAAAAAGAGAGTGGTAAATGAAAAAAGAGGAAACTTGAAATTGAAAAGATTCAAAATGATTTAAATTTTATTTTTTATAGTTTTTGAAACTCAATGATTGAACTAAAAAATAGAATGAAGAAAACACAGAAAAGAATCCAATAAAAATGAAAATTTAATTCAAGGATATATTAAAGGGTGAACCCAAAAACATAAGAATTGCATGGGAAAAAAAGAAAAGAAAAGAAAGATAGGGCATGAAAGCTACCACTACACCAAATGCTCTTTTGATCATGGATTCCCACGCGAAAAATTAAATATTTTATCCGAAAAATATCCCTGTAATACACAACCTAAGGAGGGGAGCATGGGTGCACGTGACTCATGCCCCTCGTGGATCCGCCTCTGCTAAAAGGGTACCAAATACTTTATTGTACTTCTGTTACGAGCCTTTTGACATCACCTTATAATATAATCTCTCCGATAAATATCTTATTTGTGTCATCGTCGGAAAATAGAACAAATCAATACAATAATTAGCAAAACATGAAGAGAAAGGGAGATAAGCAAAGCTGACGCAATGCAGGAGCGTGTTAGTGTAAATTGAAGATTTATACATTCGGCCACATTCTTTCTCTCGGTATGTTTTGAAATTAATCTCTTTAATTGAAGATTATCAGTTTAAATATCCATGTTCTAATACCACATGTAAGCATAAATACTAATTACATGTCAGGAACTTGAACATGATAATCTTATACAAAGTGGTTACCAAAAACATACCTGAATCGTAAACCGTCATCGTGAAGCGGAAGCGTTAGTTGAAATTGGTTTTTCTCCCCTTGCTCTAGCTTTCGTTACCGCCGACTTTAGTGATGAAAGTGGGAAATAAAAATAAGGTAACTCTAATGGGTGGGAAGAGGACCAATTTACAGAGGTTCCCACTTAATCTGGTACGTCCATCAAGTAACCAATTGGATGGATGAGATTTGCTCATTAATTAAATATTAATTATGGGCCTTAAGCTTATTGAGCCACATACACGTAAGAAAATAACTTACAGACAAGTTTCAAAATTTAATCAAGGACCTTATCAAATTAATCAAGCAATTAATAATGATAAAAGAATATCAAAAGCCATATATATTTTATATGGAATAACGTTCACAAAAATATGTTCAAATTATCAAATATGAGATTGGATCTAGGACATATCTAATATATACCTAACACCGCCGTAACCACACAAGGACATCCTTTTGCCAGTTTTGAACGTGCTATTTTCTCTTTGCTCGGAAGACGAATTTAAGATTTTGATGTAAAAGTAAAAAAGCATAAAAAAAAGTTCACTATTTTCTTCCGTCAATTAGTATGAATAAAATGTAAAAAATTTGTGTGTGGGTATATATATACACACACACATCTATAGAAAACTTGGTAAATTTGGGCAGGAAATTTTTGAACAACAAAAAGAAGACAATCCCCCAGCCTGCCGAAGGAAATGTGCAGTTCTAATTAACGTTGTAATGCAACTCATTATGTCTGGCTGTCCAGACTTTTCTGAACAAGTATCAACAATTCTTCCAGACTATAGATGGTATTCATATGTCCAAAAAGCAAATTTAGGATTTAGAGAGGCATCAGGCATCCGGTGATAACATCATAAAAGCAACGTGACTCTTTATCCTTTAGAAAAAAACAGACAGGTTTAAAGAAACGGTGCGTGAACCATAACCAAAACCACAAAGGACGATTTTTTTGCCAGTATAGCACGTGCTATTCTCACATTTCTACATACTTGTAGTCCAGAGAAAACCCCATGCTTCCTCTCCCAAGTATATAAGAAACAAAAACTCAGTAATCCTACAACACGTTTCAAACAAGAGAAACAAGACATTCCCGTCTGTCAAAGGAAATGTGTGGTTGTGATCGTAAGCACCTAACTTTAGGCTGTCCACACCTTTTAGAACAAATATCAGCCTTCTCCAGGTAAAATAAAGGAGCCAAATGAAAGTAAATCTTCAACTTGCATCGTAGACAGCTTCTTTTCGATTCCTCCACAAATGTCGATAACTACATTCCAAATAGCATCCTGTACGATCACGTTGAAGTATTCTTAATTAATCACTCATCCATATGTATAGCATCAGCATGAAAAGGCTTCTATGTGCAGGGGGCAAGGGAGCATGATGATTCCAACCTCCAAGAAACTAGCCTCCTCTTTCCAAAAGCTATGTCATCTGACTAATATCTATGTAGATTGGTCTACTTGTTCTCAACTATTGCTGGTACACAGCTAGCAATTTTGAAAATCTCTAAGTGTGCTTGCACAAATTTAACAGCATTATGTTTTTGCCGAGAAGGAAAAAGAATTAGACTTATAAAGCGTGGAATAACATATGGCGTCCTAATAACTGTACGGTACAATCAGCTAATCATACACCAAAATGTAGGCAATAAACAACTATCAATGGCCAGAGAGAAAACGGTCAGACAACCCCCCACCCCACCCCCCCCCCCCGGCCTCTCACTTCTGCAGTAGTATAAAACCAGGGAAGAAACTTTGGCTCCATGATGAGGGGATCCCTTGACAAGGACTCAACAACATCCCCTTAAAAGGAATCACCCTCCAGTGAGGAGTGAACTTTACTTTTTACCATAAGCACTTTAACTAGAATGTTACCTACTCAATGTAGCTAAACAAAGATTAGACATTAAAAGTGATCAAAGTCTGCAGCCACATTTGGACCTACCACAAGGCAAAGATAGCAGAAAAACGAAAAGATTGCCCTTTTGAGACTCGCTATAACGGCACTCAGGTCGCATAATTGTTGGACTTATGGCAATATTTCAAATATTTTTTGACACTAGGTCTCTTGATTAGAGAAGTGGCAGATGCCTGAAATATTGTAACAAATGGCTTCCTCCCTCTTGCCTATAGATAGGGCGTGTGTATTGCCTTAAAAAATCATCAGAACCTATTCTTGTCTAAACCTCTTATCATTAGTGATGATTACCTACTTTATTTAGCTAATCATTAGCAAGCCTTCTACTACTAAAGCCTTACAACTAACGTTTCTCTTCGTTCTATCTCCATTTCTCTTTTACAAATTTAGTTACTATTTGTTTTCTATTCACCTTCCAACCTTGTTTGTTGATTCTTGTATCCTCTTTCGTGAATGTAAGCTTGTTTAATCTTAGAAAGACATAAACGCTATTGAAATAGTTTGTTAGGACATTGTCTAGCACGATTCATGTTGGCGATGTTGTATTCCTGCCAGATGTCTATGGTGTTAGCACATGCATCGTTGCATTCACAACTATGGTGTTAGCACATGCATCGTTGCATTCACAACTAGGGTAAACGTTAATGTCAAAATACATGTATGTACATAAACATGGTTACAAATCCATTGCTAATATTAAAACCTTCAAGAAAAATACACCTCAATGCAATTGGGAAAAATGACAATCTCTATTACAAGCTATTCCATTTTCTTGAATTTCACCCTATCTTTTGTTTTAATTTAAAAAATCATTGTAACTTTTCCGAATTTCTCCGTCGATTTTAGTCAAAATACCCAAAATTTGTTGAATATATCCAATGCATATCTCACACCTACACCCACGTCAGGTCAACATAGGTGCGGCATCCAAAGTGGTGAGTCCTAGCAACGTAGCATTTAATTATTCTGTAAAAGGCAAATCCAGAAATCCAGTCTAAATAATTAAATAAAATTACTATTTCTTAGTTAGCAAATATGGTAGCTCTGACCAATTCCAAAATAGCAAATGGATCAAATACTATGATACCTGGAAAAGCCACCCGTCTAGTGGAGAAATGTGGACAATAAGGTTTTATCAAAATATGGAGTGCAAATACTTGAAAAGGAAGGACCTGAGAGGAGCTACCCTTGCCAACTGAATCGAGTGTCAAACGGCTTTAGCCTCATCAAGAACCAGACTAATCAATATCACCCCATTAGGCAAGTTCTGCAAACTGGTTATTACTAGCATACGGCTACTGGTTCTGATCAATCATATCCTCAAGGAAGCAAATATATACGCTGATTCTTGACCAGAAGAGAGCCACGGAGCTGACACAGCTCATGGGAAACAAGGTGTGGTCCAAGCAGACATGACAGGAATAGCTTACCCTAGATGACCTTGGTCTTTTGTCTCTTTTGTGATTTAAAATGAAGTTTGAACAAAAGCAAAAGAGAAACAGAGTCGAAAATTTGCTCTTTGCTAAATTGGATACCAGAAACCTTCAATAGAGTTCATAGCAGTCATTACCATACAGATTTCTTTAGCAGTTGGAATTGACAACTCACAAAATCTTACCAATCACTCGCACCAGAAATATACATAGGTAATCAATTTAAAATCTTACTGATCACTCGTACCAGAAATATACACAGGTAATCAATTTTAGGACCAGTGGATCTCATGATGTATGTCACCTGAAAAGGCAAATTTCCAACATAATCGAGATGAAGCAATATCAGGATCATCCTTTTTATTTTGACATGTAGGAAAGTCAAAATCATCTAGTTATAATGATGATATTTTTCCTGATTATTAGTCTTTTATAGCTACGGAAAAATGGCATGTATAGTCCAAGTAGGATGAGGTAAATATTTGGTAGCCATCAAAGAAATCCATACAGCCACTCATTCTGACTCTCAAGTCATAAACTCCTATGACCTGTAGGAATTAAACCATGAAAGTGAACCACCATGCTTAATTTCTTCCGTCAAAGTCATTTAGTTACAAAGGATCAGTTGCAGTACACAAGGAGAAATGTGCATATTTACGTGGGCTCCACTCAAATTGGATCAAGAAGGATGTCCAATTCGAAATGCCATGAACTAGTTGAGATTGATATGGTCCTATATCCACTCTGCTTAATTCGGGCCATGTACTTCCAGTAAAAGAAGGGTACTTTTTTGGGATTTAGGAACTGTGGTCAAACTATTGCGGAGAACTAGAGAACAGAAGCCCATGTGTACTCTTTGATAGCTGAGGACTTGAGAGAAGGAGACCGTTTTCTCTTATATTTTGCAATTGAAGCATGTCGTAAAATGATACCAGAACTGTGACAAGAGGTTACTTGAGAGCTTTCATTGCTTCGACGGGTCACAAAGTAGTGTGATAGGCGTTCACCTACTATTTTGCCGAGACAATGGTGCTTTAGTAATGACCCAAATGGTCGTTTTGAGTTCTAGCGCTCCATTTTGCGATTTACGGCTTCTAATAGGTTCATTTGATATTTCATGACTTGCCCGCATGGTTGGTTTTGATTTTTGAAGGTTATAGAAGAGTTATGGTAGAAGAATTCAATTTGGAAGCTTTAAGTGGTTGGAGTTAACCAATATTTGACTTTTGTGTAAATAACTCAGGATTGCTGATTTGATGGTTCCGTAAGCTCCGTATTATGATTTTGGACTTGTACGTATGTTTGGTTCGGGTCTCAGGTGACCCGAGGTCATTTGGCGCTTCTAGTCGAAAGTTAGAAATTTGAGTTATGAACATTTGAAATTCTTGAGTTTTGATGCTTCGTTCTTGATTTTTTAATGTTGTTTTGATGTTTTGAGCTTACGACAAGTTATGATAGGTTTATATACTTGTTTGGATGGGGTCCCTAGGGGATCGGGTGAATTTCGGGATGGTTTCGGACCATTTAAGTCCATTTTGTAGCAGTTGATCTGCCTATGTTTTGCAGTACTTCGCGAACGCAAAGGGAGGGACACTAACGCGAAGTTATGGGGATTGACCTTTGCGAACGCGAAGGCTGACAGAGGGAATAACTATCGTGAACGTGACAACAGGAGCGGGAATGCAACAGCTGTAGACCTTTGCCTTCGCGAACGCGAGGTACGTGTCGCGAACGCGATGCACACACTCGCCTGGGTATTTGAATGTTAGAAATGGGATTTGACCTCATTTTCACCATTTTTGACACCTAGACCCTGGAAGGAGCCGATTTTTGGAGGGATATTCACCCCAACTGCTAAGATTAGTATTTTTAACTTAATTTTGATTATATATCATGATTCCTCATAAACTTTTATCCCTAAATCTAGGATTTTAAAGTGTAGAAACTGGGTTTTTGGGTTTGAATTTACGAGAGCTAATTTTGGGATTTGGACCTTAATTTGAGATCGAATCTTGAAACCAATAATAGATTTGGACTCGTGGGGATATGGAGTCGGGATTTGGTCTCGATTTCGGATTTAGACCATGATGGTCCGGGTTGACTTTTTGTTGACTTTTGGGATTTCATCAAAGATTGAACCTTCATTAATTGGGGATGTTTCCTTTAGTATTATTGACTTCCTTAGATGATACTGACTAGGTTTTGATCACTTTAATGAATTTCTAAGGAAAGTTGTTTTAGGTTGTTGAACTTGTTCCGGAATGAGTTAAGGTCTTGCCTTGCTTTGTTTTGAGGGAATTTTTCCTAACAAATGTCATTGTTTGCTACATGCAGGGGTGATGCATCTGCGAGGTGACGAGCGTATATGCATGTGCTAGGGTTGTCCATGCTCGGGATAGATTATATGCTTCTTTGTGCCTTGTTGAATTTTGTGACCTTCTTGACTAATATTTTATATGCTTCTAAAACTATATGAGTTTAATTATCCATGCTAGAAATCATGTTTAAAAATATGACATCTTAATTGAGCATGAAGGGCTATTCTTGAAATTGTTGATATACACAATTTGATTGTAGCCATGCCTTATATCACGAACATATATTTATACATGGTATTCATGTGCTACTTGAGCTTCTTTCTTCATATTAAAGATCATGATTGGGGCCTTAGCGCAATATTTGGCAAGATCTAGTTGTCAAGTTGGCTTGAGTGCATTGTGTAGTATTTAACTATGTTGCGCGGACTCTCCAAAATGATGCCGCACCCGTGTCGGATCCTCCAAAAATACACTATTTTTGGAGGATCCGGCACGCACCCAGTAACATTTCCGGAGAGTCCGAGCAACATAGGTATTTAACTGCTTTAGGGTGCAAGGATGTTACCAGGATTAATAAAGGATGCAGAGGCCTTTAGAAGAAGAGGAAACGTCAAGCATGAATATTGCGGGTCATGCCAAAAGAGAGAAATAGGAGTCTTTAAAGGGATAAACAACAACTGTGTACTATGAGGAATAGCTTAATGTTCTTATTTTTTCTTGCACCTGTGCAGTCTTGTTTATATAGAAGATCGAGTTTCATGTATAGAGAACATATTTTGGTGTATGTTCTCTACTTTTTGGTATACTACTTGTATATGGGGTATTTGTCAAATTAATGAATTACTTAACCTTATTAAAAAAGTCACAGCAATGGCCTCTGTCTCTCTGTTTTGACTTCATCTTGCAGTCATTCAATTGGATCTTATATCATTTCAATTTCATTCTCTTTAAAATGTCCATGTAGCAAAATGAAAAGAGAGAGAGAGAGAGAGAGAGAGAGAAAATGGTAAGATTCTCACATTAGGAGGGCAAAAGCGTTTAACTCCCCTTGTGTCAAAGCTTCTGTGTTTCATGGGTTGCTGGAATTGTTCTGCAAGTGATAATGATGGAAAGAAGGAATACGTTATGCTAAAACTGGTAATGGAAGAGGGCATAATTAGTTTAAATATTAACAATTGTCAGTGCAACTCAACCAAAGATCATAGTGATACCAGTTAATGCAAACTATTCACCTCATGGTCTAAGCAAAGATCCTGAATATGATTATGCTGTCAAGTGTCAACTTTAGATGGCAATATCAATGGAAGAACACATTCTCCAGAACAATTTTATGAAAACACCAAGGAATAAGTATGCATGGCAAGTACTATTTCCACTCAGAAAAGGTAAAGTTACAGCAGATGAACCAAACTGGATTGGCAAAGGAACGTCTGGAAAGCTCAATCTTTGAAAAGAGCAAAAATCTTATTGAGACAAAAATCAATATGCAGACAGCAACCCTGGTCTGCCGGAATATCAACACTAGATATACAACTTTTAATATCTAGGCTCTTTTGGGAACTGGAACATGGTCTGTGCATCACGGATAAAACTTTTTAATTCGCTATGGGAACAAAATTTGATCCTATTGAATTTATCCAACAAATAGGGTGGATATATTAGAAATTAGATACTGATCATTTAAGCATCATTTCCGTTGCTATTGTGCATGGATTCTAAGGTAACATGCAAAGACCCCAGGACAAGAGTTAGTTAAAACTCCAAATCCCAACCCCTCTGATAGCAGAGCACTTAACTACTCTGTCCTATTTTCCCCTCCCACTCTCTCTCGCAGCAAAGATGTTGATGGCAAGATATATATACATATAGCAAAATAATGATCACTCAATGGCAGTATTAATCCCTACGCGTCCTTTTGATGTAATATTCTGTTCAGACTAGGGAGCAGAACACCAGATTTAGGTCACCTGGCTTCCCTCCTGGAGAAGAAAACCTTCTCCTTCCATGTTAAAACAATAAACTTGATCCAGTTAAATCTGGAATTTACATTGTTTTGTTGAGAAAGTAGGATATGAGTCTAAGGCTGTAGTTTTTCCAAGTAAATCCAAATTGGTTCAGTTACAGAACAATGTCCTAACAAGAATCTAGCAACTGTGCATAAAGTATAAATACTTCCCAAGTAAAAAGGTTGAGTCCATCACAAGCAGTAGTTTTTCTTTATATCACATGTACACCTTGAGCAAATGCTTGCTCAGCATAAAAATGTGGAAATACAAAATATAGTGTTCCAACTAGAACTTAGAAGGAGCAGAATATTGAGGTGATCAATTTAGTTCGAAGTACTTACAAATCAATAAACAATGATTAAACACCCTAAGGGAATTTGGCATATTACAGGAATTCATAACATAGCTCTACGTAGAGTAGGTATAGGAAACAAAAGCAAAGATTTTTACTCCATTTTGAAGAACTTACTGGTGATTCTAAGATCTTTCGGCTGTCGTTATAGTACTGATTTGGATGGTTAATCCCCGCATCACACGATGAACCATGAACAGCTTCAAAGGTCAAAGTACAAGCCAACTGCAAATTATAATGATCATAATTAATAGATAAGGGGGACTAAAGCAGTTGCAAGACATAAAAGTATACACTAACCTGATAGTGTCTATTTCGAACTTTGTCTAACATATCCTCGACTGCTCGATTGCCTACTCCCATCCTGGTCAGCGCAGCTCTCAAATTCTCCTCACTGTTGAAGCAAATTTTGCCAGATAATGAGAAATAATTGCCACCAATATTCGATTTTTGAAATACCAGAACAGTTTGTCAAGATTAGAAATTTGAGTTCCTGGGTGCAAGCCAATTGTCACCAGTTGCGTCATTATACAGAGACTGACAGGAAAAGCCTGAGGAAGACTAACAGAGACACCTCCTGTGAAGCTTTTATAAGTTCGAAGTTGGAAATGTGGAAAATGTCGAGCTAATATCACGAAGTTTAGACATTACCCGTAATCTTTTGGAGTGAAGTTAAAGAAAGTATCAACATTTTGAATGTTTCCAGGGTAAGAAAAGCTCACTCTGAGAGTATGTTTTCTCCCAATAAAATAATAACCAGTATTAGTACCCGCGCGATGCGCGGACACAAATATCAAATTATGATTTGGGTTATTTGGATTATATGCAACTTACCTTAAAATTTAAACCCTCCGGATAAAAATTACATATAATCGGTAGATATCACCTAAGAAGCAGGACATGAAACTGTTTCTCACATCACGTACTGGATAACATATTTCTTTTTTATATCTGTAACAATCTTGATCTTAGTACTTGCATTTATTCCGTGGTCGATATTATTTTAACAAAATTCTTACTACCACTTTATGTTTTACTTCAAAGTCGAATAAGTCTTATCCTTCTACATTTTCACCACAAAAAAATCTCTCTTTAATCTTTGCTTATAGTTATTGCATTATTCATTACCTAATATTGTTATATTGTTATGTGATCTTTTATTAGCTTATCAATTTACTTATCATTACCCTTTTGATAATCATATATAAATATAAATTTTTATTCCTAAAATTTAATGTATTTTTATACTTTTATTCTCTTACTCAGAACTCTTTCGTCATTTAAATCTATCACTAATATTTTTGAGTATTATTTAATTATTTAATATACTTATCCTTAAATTAATTCAAAGTATAAATATTCTCACACTTTCTTTATTTTCCTCTTTATATATTTTTATCCCTATTATGAAATTTTAATTAGTTTTTTATATTGATATTTTACCAATAATCAAAATATGTAATATCACATTTTATTTTAAGTCATAACATTGAATTAGTCTAAAATATTGAATACATAAGTTTTTTTAATTAGCAAATTTTAAATCTATTGTATTTTCTTATAATTAGTTTATATCACATGCAATTAAAATTTCTTTCTCTTTTAGTTTCAGGATAAAAGTTTAACTTTTATTTTCGTTACTAAATTATCTACATGAGACATTTATTTTGTATTCTTAATATTTTAATTTGTATCCAATTATTATTTTTATTTATCTAGTAAAACTTTAATTTTGTGGTCCTATCCATTGTTTGAGCATTTTTACCATAATTTGAATCTAATCTCAAGTTCAAATCCTCTTTCCCTTCTATTTCTAATTTTAAATGTTTTTGATTTTTTAATTATTGCTATTATGTTACCTAATATATAGTATTTCATGCTTTCATGTGGCCTTCATTAACTTTCCTCATCATTTAGTATCATTATCCATTTATGTCCTTTAATATAATATAGATCAATGTGTGATTTTTTAATCTTGATATAAATATTTATTTTAATTTAAAATAATACTCGAAATTATTAAATTATGTAAATTAAAAAATAATATTTTTAAGTATTATATAGTAAAATTTCTAATAATTTAATTTAGTTATTTAATATTAATTAATTAAGAAATAAGTTAATGTGGCTTTTTCTGGTTACACCATATGGCTGAATTAGTTATTAGTTAATAGTTAATTAGTTAATATATTATAAGTGGCTAATTTTAAGGTTGTCACTTGGCTTAAGGAGAGGGTTTTTTCCTCTCCTAATAATATATAGATATTTGCCAGCATCTAATTTTGGAGATCCCATCAATTGAGTTAGGAAATGTTAAATACAAACTCCACACTTCTGAAATGCAACTTAAGAGGGAAAGAAATATCAAAATTTTATATTCAAGACTGAAAATGCACTTTGCCAGTGATAACTCTGCGGGCACACACGAGTGATCAAACAAAAGAATCTACAGGCCTGCATGTCACACATAAACCACGCTTCTCATGTCGGATGACGTGGTTATGCTTGTACCAAATAAACAACCGCCAAGCCCTGTGGAATTTCAGTATTTTTTTTCTTTTTTAAGATGACAATTAATCACCATTGATACGTAGCGGAAAGCGGAGGCAGGTAACACCCAATGAAACGTAACTATTTTTTTTTTATTTATTTAAAACTATATACAACAGCCACTTATTCAACATTATCAATAAAGTCCTCATGCCATAATTTTGACATTCTAAAGTTAGATAGCAAATGAATGCTTAGAGACTTAGATAACAAACAATTTGACATTGTTTTGCAAATCGTTGTTAAAGAATGTAAGACCTTTAGATTTTTCCCTTGTTCATTATTCTAGGAAATGCTAAACATCATGAAGTTATAAGCAAAGAAAATAAAAGTTGCTCCGCAGGGTGAAAAGAAGGGATGAAAAAAAGTTTGAAAAGGCCCTCTTTTCAGAGAGGAAAAGGAGAGAGGAGTATTTCAAGTTGTTGGTGTTTAATAGCAGCATGTACTAATTTAACCAACCCCCCTGCCCACCCCTCCCACCCCTCAACCACAAAAAAAAATGCACACTTGCTAACTTTAAGAGAACAATGTCACACACAAACCCCAGAAAAGTTTTGACCTGAAATGACGATATGGACAGCCATGATGATCTCCAACTCCAGGTGTTGATGATATAATCTTTTGACAAGAATAAGGTGTATAATCCTGCATTGGTTCCAGCAACAGAGAACGGGTGGTGAGAAAGTAGCAGAAAAGATTACAAAGCTCAAAAGGTATTAGCAAAAGGTGTGAGAATGATTTCTTCCTCATCTTCTCTTTTCTATGAATTTTGCAGATTCTTGAAATAATTATACAGCTTTGCTTTTTCTCAAGATGCAAAGGAGTCAAAGAACTAAAAGAAGATTGACCAGCGCCACTTTCTTCAACTTTATTCCTCACTTGAGATAAAACAGAAATGAGAGATATGTGGAACCGATAGAATATTTGGAATTTAATTTCTTTTTCTTGGTGGTTGACAGAAACCTTTGTCCTCCCCTCGTTTTCAAGGTTGTCACTGCAATACAGCACGAGGGCTGTGATCATACTCTAATGGAGAGCAAAATCCTTTTACTAACCAAGACCACCATCACAAAATTTCATATACCTACCAAGACTTCACAAACTTCAACATCATTAAGCAATGCAGCTTTGAATAAGTTACTCAAAGAAATGCAACTTTGAATAAGTTACTCACCGTTCTTTTTCCTTCTTTTCCATAGCTGTGCCTTATGCTGTATGCATATTCTTTATCAAATCTTTCAGCACCAACCTACAAAAGAAATTACAAAAGAGATTATACACCTCATATCCAAGAGAAATGAAAAACATCGTGGAATTCATAATGCGCATTATATCTCTCTTTCTAAATAGAGGCAAGTTGCAGTATAGCTAAACCAATAGAGTTTGGGAAAAAGTGTTTCCAAAGAATGATGTTAACAGCATTGCATCTGTAGTAGTTAATATATTCTGATAGTTGCCTCACATTTAGTCATGTTCATATATGATATGAGAAGAAGGATGCAGGTTCAGCGGATGCTACTCAGTCCTTTTACATCTTTTAGTATAAGAAACTATTCGGAATGTATTAAGAGGGAATACATACAGCTAACTACAGTACAATAAAAAATCGTGCATTGTAGACTCCAGCTTTGAACAGCTTATAAGTAATAATGGTAGTCAGGGAATAAGACAAGCAACAAAATAAATGAACTATATTCACCTTCCCTTGGTTAATAGCAGTTTCTATTCCAAAATAAAAGCTTGAAAGCAGAAACAGAATAAATTTAATACCCGGATCACTGCCTGTCCATGCAGAGAAAAAGAAAGCAAACGAGAAGAACAACACTATCCTCACCTTCGGGGAGAACTCAGCTTTCCAAAATGCAAGGGCATCATCCAACTTCAATCCCATACCCTACAAGTAAAACTAAGACACTTTCAGAAGTGAAGAAACAAACTTTTGACAATTTGTTTCACAAATCTTGAAACTCATATTTATATTTATGGTGCCAAAGCCATGTTGGTTCAAGTAAAAGAATCAGACACTAGTTTAAAGCTACTATTGACAACATTATAGCCCCAAAACCTAACAAGACTTTCAAATTCAGACCTGCTCCCTTGATCCAACACTGCAGAGAAAAATTGTTTTATACAGCTCACTCTATTCTCACAAGACAATATCTTAGAACCATGTGTCTTACCTCTTTCCAGGTTTCAGAAGTCCTCAAACTTCCCCGCTTTCTCTCACAAAATACATATGTTAAATTTGAATCATTGCTGCTCATAAATTGAATAATAATTTTATACTTTTATCAAGCATCGACTTTCTTGTATGCTCGTACACAACAGGATATTTGACAAGCAGGAAGTATTGGTTGGAGCACCACTTTTGTGGCAGTTTTCTTTTAAGATTCATACTGAATTAAATCAATTAAAAATTCAAAACCAATTATAGAATCACAAAAGCAAAAGAATACAGCTTTTTTTTTCTGTATAAGGTCAAAAAAACCAACGATGTTATTATGCTTTTACATAGATAAATCACCAAACGCAAAAAAAAAAAAAAAATGTAGTACATTACACAAAGTTGATGATACTGATGTGCAAGTCGAACAGAATAAAATATGACATGCTTAGAGCAGCAAAACCTCCATCATTATTCTAGATCTTTAAATAAATAGTTAGAATCTTTTTATGAATTACACAAAGTCAACACAAATGCGTATCAAACCCAATAATGTGACCTTGAGAAATAGACCAAGTTGCATCCTGCCACCATGCTTCAGATGATGATCCTCTCTTAGCTGCAATAGGTATTGTAGGTCATACACGGAAACAAATGACAAAGACTGAAAAGTGTATTATAAAAATTCAAAAAATACTAAGATGTACAAGGAACATGCGATCACTTTAACATTGAAGGCAATTCAAAATAACATAAAGTTAGTTCCTTGATGAAGTTCTAACCTTCCCGAAAAGATGATGCATACACAGTGGAAACGAACTCTTAGCAATTTGATCAATGTCTTTTAGTGATATATCTGTGTGCTTTGTTGGCTGCAGTAAATGTTTTATTTGGTCAACCAAAAACAACTAGAACCTCAACTGTTGAAATAAATAACAAGGCAGATGTTGCAGATACCTGGCTATAATCAGGACCCAAATAACTCGTGGATAGAGCTTCAATAATCTGACAAATATGAGAGAAAAAGGTGCTAAATTTCAGGTGCAACTTAAGAGCTAGTTCAGTAGTCACATTAATACAATGGAAATTAGGTTATATAATTCTTTTAAGTGCAGCTTCAAGGTAGCTCAATACTCACAGGAGTCAAACGATCCTTCTCCTGTTCTCTAATCCTCGATGTCCATTTTCTGAAACCAAAAGCATGAACTTCTAAAAATCCAATGGATAGTAAAGTTTTTGACTTTCATTAGATGAAAGGTAATCTTGACATGGCAAAAATATCATGCTAAAACAGAATGTCACTTGTACTCTATTCAACATAACAAGGCCCTTATTTTAAAGCCATATTGCCTGAAGTCAAGAAAAAGCACGCATTCCCTCAATCATTATTTACTCAACAACATAACATAAAAATACTCAAACATGAGAAGATAAGAGAATAAATAACAAGAAATCTACAAGTCAAAGTGAACATGCACATGCTAATTGCTGACAGGCAGAAAAAGCACACAGAGAATGCTTCTGCCAGGAATAGAAAAAATAATTGAAGTGAACATATACAACTAGTATTATAGTCTTGGTAAATGAAAGAATAAGGAATCGTCAACTCTCTAACTCTAAATGTGTTATAACTAGTTCAAACCATTACAGAAAATCCAGTTGATGAAAGGAAAACTTCATTTTCAAGATGCCTATTAGGAATACAGAGTTCTAAAACAATCAAAGAAAAACATATTAGATTCAAAAATGGTATTTCTAATCAATGAATGATTGGTTGACTCCATCCTATCTTTCCCTGAGAAGAGCAAACATGTATCTATAAACCTGTTTGTCAGCACTAGTGCTTTTGAAAGATGACTGCGGAATTGTGTGACAACTAGTGAAACCACCTGTAAGAATAAGCCACATCAGGGAAATTGTATATTGAGATTTCAGATTAGAATATTGACATGGACTCTACACCATAAACCAGAAACTAAATTACCTGGCTCATTGCAATATATGCATTCCCTTCCTTAATAAATACCCGTCGACCCGCCACAAGCTCTGGCACCTCCTCAAATGGAACCTTTATTGTTAAATGCAAGACAATAAAATGGAAATCAACCAGAACTCCCAGAAGGCATCACCTCATTAAGTACTACAAGATAAGAGAGTGACTTGTGCAATATTATTTAATATTTTTCAATATTAGAGTCCAAATACAAATAAAAAGACATATGTCTCATATATCATGCCTGAGCCAAGCATGAAAATCTACAATTGAATAAACAGATGTACTTCGTTATGACAAATATCATGGCTTTTGAGCGCACCATGATCCTCAGATTCCCAAAATATAAGGCTATCGGCACAAGACAGTGCATATGGATCTTTCTTTTGACACGCTAAAGAAAAGATACTGTAAATTTTCCTTCCTTTCAGTATAGGTTTTACTTGGCTTAAGGGGTTTGGAGCAGATCCATTTGCTGTCTTCCTTTTGTCATTTTCTTTCAGCAAAGTTGGGCAGTTAAAGGGTTTTCAAGTCAAGGGAATACCTTGTAGAAGATCGCATCAGCTGCAACAAACCAATATCATAATGTTAATGCATGAAAGTAGTACAAAAATTGATCTTCACAATTGAAAAACAGGGAGAAGCAAGTAATCGAGAAATACTGCTTTGGCCTATGGAGCGTGCAACTTGGTTCAGCATGTCCTTCACAGTCTGCATCAAAAGCAACCAGTCTTTCAGGGCCAAAAGTTTTATCATTTCCAGAAAAAGGTGAACAACCTGGCCATAATGCTGTGGAAGTAAACTAATAGTCACTCGTAGAAGTACCAAAAGCTAACATAAAATTTACCTCGTATTCAGCACGGCTCACAGCTTTGTATGGAAGATCAAACTCTGCGAATAGCGCCTTCTGTAGCCAAATTTATGTGCCACACATTATCAGCATGAACCATAAAAATGTTTCCAGGAGACAACAATGGTGCTTGTAGCTATCAAACCTGAACTTCAGGATTTTCATGCAAGAATCGGTGCCGAAATAAGGTAGTCTCCATTGACAGAAACCATTTCCTCAACTCCTCCCTAACATATGAAGTTCAAAGTGAAAAAAATACACACACCACCACACAGACACATATTACATGGAACCAAAGATATTTAAGAATAGAAAAACCACAATGGCCTCAACTTACGTCCTGCAATAAACAAGCCGCAAGACAAAATGCGAAATTATGTCCTTGTTCACAACCTCGGATGCCTGCGGATGCCTCATATTTTCCTTCCACAGATCATACACCTAAGATTGAAGCCAATAAATCAATCTGCACATAGGGAGACAGAAAAAATAATTCTATATTTTAAAGAAAAGCTACATCGTTACCAATTTCTCCATCTCATCAGGCTTCTTTCCTCTGGATAAACCATCCGAAATTCCTTTCAAAACTGGATTATATAGACAAATCATATCCATCAATTAACTAAAAAGAGAATTATCCGAAGCTAATGCTACAAATGAGTAATTTATGTATGTAATATATATAGAGAGAGAGAGAGACTAAGAGGCCACGGTCTTATGGGAATTAGGAGGTCACGGGTTCGAGCCGTGGAAACAGCCTCTTGTAGAAATGCAGGGTAAGGATGCGTACAATAGACCCTTGTGGTCCAGCCCTTCCCCGGACTCCGCGCATAGCGGGAGCTTAGTGCACTGGGCTGCCCTTTTTCTACAGCAACAGCTCCATTAACTATATTATAGAACTGAAATGGCTTTGGCTAAGTTCATTTAATGATAGAACTCACTTAGTTTCAATTAATACGAAATTCTTTCAATTACAGGATGCAAAAGGTTTGACATCATATCATTAATAATATATTCTACTCCTATAAAACATTCAAAATATTCAAGATTTCAAATTTATTTGACTATTCAAAATCTAACTAAGATACATTTTTTTCTGTATCAAGCTCACTTTCAAACCATTACTTAATATCACTAATATGATAAATAAGTTAAATTAATGTCTTTAACTCTATCTCCAGTCAAATACCAAATGGAATAATAGAAGGTAAACATTTATACTTAGTTTAAGGCATCAGCTCCTACGAAATAATTTCACAAGGAAAAAAAAGGTATTGTCTTGGCACCTTAAAAAACAAGCAATAACAATACTAGAAATTGGTTTCTCCTTTTTCTTTAATTTTCTTTTTTCCTCTAGCCAACAGAATTTGCGCAAAAAAAAATCAGTAGATCAACATACTTATGCTTGGAGAATAATCAACGAAAAATGAATGAAACGGTAAAAAAGATCAGAAGAAAATAAGGCACAAATTTTAGTTAATTCATTTCTGGTAAGCCGCGAGATTTTACAGATGCTGTTGAAATGTCCGCAGAGAGAAAATCTGCGGACATTTCTAGTGAGGATGATTGAATGAAGGGGAGAGATTTCAATTACCGCGGAGGCGATCGATGGCATAAAACTCAAAATCTTCGAGCCGGACTTCAAGAAGAGGTGCAGAATGATATAGAGGCAGAGTCGAGACGGCATCGTTAGGCACTGAAGATTTCCTCTGAGATCTGACGACTTCCATGGCTTTGTTTTGGTTTCGCGATTCAACAATGAAGCAACTGACCTGTAGAATTTCGTCGAATACTGAAAATGGCGGGAAACATTCTCCACTATATAGTAGACCTAGAGGATGGGGTTTGCTAAATAAAATATTTTTATTTTTATAAATAAATAAAAAAACGACTAAAGTATGGGTTGTGGATTGGGCTTGGTGTTGTTCTTGGGCCATTTAAATATTGAATGTTTACTAGCTTAACATCTTAATCATTTTAAATAAATATCATTTTAAAAAATTATATTTTATATCTATCTTTTAATGTTTATAGCAAAATATCTATTTAACATCTACACTTAAACCACTATATACGCTAATTATTATTTTTCTCTCTCTTTTTTCAGATTTTTCTCTCACATAATTACCGTATTTGATGTAAACTTCTCTCTCCACGTTCTCTCTCTCTAATTTGATACACGTCGTTATCTTCCCCAGAAAATACGATTCTGCAACTGAAAGCTCTCACCCACATCGTCTTTTATTGTTTTTATCAATGCATATGTTTCAATCTTGTAATGCTGCTATAACAGTAATTTGTGAATGTTAGGCGGCAAAGTTCTAGAAGTTCTTGTTCGTTTGATAGCGTGGTGCTTACTTTTACACAGCTTCTCAAAGGTATTTTTGTTTGTACAGTTTCGAATCTCATCTCTTTGTCATGAATTTGAACTGCAATGTTTTGAAATTTATGATGCCGAAAAAGCCGGTTGATTCCATTCCTCCGTTGAAAATCTCCGGCGATCAAAACAATTTCATTTCATCGATTATTGATGGAAACAAAGTGAAAATTCGTCGAAATCTGCTATCGACGAGACGACATTAGGGTTATTCTTGAACAAAGACGACAGAGTTTTGGTACTGAGCAACTTGAAGAGTCTGTTACCTTTTTTTCATTGTATTTCAATGTATCTCGCTGTATTCAGAGTTTTGCGGATGATGTTTTTTCATTGTATTTCAATGTATCTCGATGTATTATATGTATTTCATTGTGTTCATTATCTTTTTTGTCATTGTATTTCAATGTATCTCGCTGTATTCCATGTATTTCATTGTATTCACTATCTCGCTATATTCCATGAATGTATTCATATTTTTTTAATTAATATAATTTATGTATTCAGATGGCTTTATGTATTCAGACTTATAATTGAGTTAGTTGAGTTATATTAGGAGTTTATTGTGTTAATTGATTCACTTTGCGTTTAAAATTAGCTGAATAGACCACGATTTGCGCTATTTACGTTACTATATTCACAGTTACATATCGCGAATACAGTCGAATACAATATTTGTGTACCTGTAATCCCCTGTTTCACGTCGTGAATTCAGTCGAATACAAAAATTTGTCTAGCTGTAATCTCATATTTCACGCCTAGAAATGTTACTGTATTCATGAATACAGTAGCTTAAATACATCGAATACACTTTAAAAACCTGAAAATATAGCTATAGGAAGTAATATAATAAATGATAGCTACGACTAGCTAATAACCATTAAAACATAGTGGTTTCTGAAAGTTTCTCTTTAAATATACCAACAGAAGCATTTCTGGTTAGACCGTTCGTTGTGCGGAAGGTGATCGACTATAATCCCTAACCTTCTTCTACACTAGTGTTAGAACGTGTAATAATTTGATAGAATGTTAATCTTATAAAATTATGGTTTAATATATCATATTATTTTAATAAATTTTAGTTGCTATTTTATTATTTAATATAACATGCAGAAATATAATAAAATATATACAAAATCAAGGAATACACATCATATTATAATCAAATAAACTATCTGTTCCTTATTTATTTTTTATGAAATTAGCAAGTACTTAGTATAATACATTCACTAATGCGACTTTTTATTAACTTATTAATTGGCTTAATATTTTGATATTACTTTTTTAATGTAACATAGATATATATATTTTCTTACTCTAAATATATTTTTATTTTTTTAAACTTATGTTATACTGCTCAAAATTCTTCAATGGTTTAAATTTATCAATAACTTTTTGAGTGTTATTTATTTATATTTTATTTTTAATTGTTTCAAAATATAAATATCATAAGATTGTCTTTATTCCCCTCTTTTCGTACTTTCTTTTTTACTGTATTTGATTAGTTTTCTCAGTTTATAGTTTACTGAAAATTTAAATAATATAATATTTTTTATTAAATTATAATTTTGAATCCATCAAAATCATTTTGTTTTTTACTCAAAATTTAAATATATAATATTTTTTACTAAATTATAATTTTGAATTCATCACAATTATAAAAAGATAACCCTTTTATATAAAAAATCTACCAATATTTTTAATAATTATTAATTTATGCTATATATATAATATTCTTATCTTATGTATAATATCCTAATAGTATCTATTTATTTATTTTTCATTATAATATTATGAGCTCTATTTGTTAACTAAAATTTTCTACATGAGAAATATAATTAGTATATATATTCTTCCTTATATTTGTAAATCTACTTTTCTCATCATAATTCTAATTGTAAATCTTATATTTTTATATTTTCCACAAATTAATATTTTATTTCTTTTTTGTTCCTTGCTTATCTGATTGTATTAACCATTACTTAATATTATTAAATTGTTATATAAACTTTTAATAAATTATCAATTTAATATAATACAATGAATATAATTTTGTATTACTCTTGAAATTTAACTTGACTTTATAATGTACGACTTTCTCGTAATTATTTTGATATTAAATTTATCAATAATATTTCAAGTATTATTTATTTACATAATTTTATCAAATAAATTTAAAAGTGTGGATACAATCGCATCATATATATTCTCCTCTTTATACATAAGTTTTTGTTCTAAAATATTTTAATTTTTTTATTTAGTGTCTTATATTATTTGCAGGTGTTACTTCTATTATAAATGGTCTCTTTGCAGTTTCAATACCATTTAAAGAGGGAATTCTCTTTATGATTCTAAGCCATGAGTGTTAGTAATCTGTATTTGTAAAACAATTCTAGAGAAAATAAAATAACATAAATAGAATGTAAACGAAATAACAAAAACTAATTCGAGCCCACTGAATTCACAGTGTTTCCTCAAGGAATTTAATCCCCTCCTAGTACCCAAGGTTATGGATTATTTCCTCCTAGGATAGAACGAATTACACCGGTGTAGTGGTACTTCAAACTCCAGTATTTTTGCGAACACAAAGTTCGGTAGCAAATCACACTTACTGTTACTTTGTTTGATGTTAAAAGTATGCTGAAGAAGGAGGAGGAGAAACTCAGAAAATCGTATGAAAATTTTGAGTAGAATAGACTTGTATTTATAGCCAAAGTTGGGCTGAAATCTAAAGAGGTGCAACTCTTCAAAATGGTTGTTTATGCAAAACGGCCACATCATAAATGTCATAACATAAATGGTTATTTACTCAACAATAAAGAGGGAAAATTGAAGAGGGTAGTTTAATTTTCAGTTACACAACTGAAAAACGGATTGGATTAAATATTAATTTTTTAATATTAATAATATTTAATAACATTTCTGTTAATATTTTATTATTAACAAATAAATTTGGTCCAAAAAAATAATCAATCATTTGACCAAATCCGAAGCCGAAGCCGAGCCGAGCGAGCGACGATGACGACGGCGCGAGGCTTGCCTTCTTCTCAACTCTTTAAGAGCTAGAAGAAGAGCAATTGCTTATATACACATAAAAACCCGCTTCCTCTTCCAATAGGGGATAATGTCCCTTTGCCAAGGGGGAAACTTAAAATTTTATTTCCCTCAATTTCTCATTCACCCTATTTTAATCATATCATATACTTAAAATCTAAACAATCCCCCACATGAATGGGGAATGGCTATATCACAGAAATATGCATGAAAAACTGTGTGATTCGCAAGCAAGGATTAATTGCATCTGGATAAGTAGGTTTCCCTTTGAACTTTCCGTAACTCGGTCAATCGGTAGATTTGATATCTTTGAACCGTCGAACTTTGGTGTATACCTAGACAACCATAAGTCACACAACCAACCCTTAACCGTGTTTGGTTTCATTGTTGTGTTCGTTTCAGCCATGAACATCGCCTAGAGAACTAGCCTTACAAAGTTCTCCTTGAAGCGGCTAACACTTCATACTTACATAGGTGATTCCTAAACGTGTCATCCCGTAGATACACTATTTGATATACCCCGTATCAAATTTAGAAATCATTAAAAAGCCTTAATGCTTTATCCTTGGTACTGAACATTGTCTCATCACGAGAATGGACCAAAAGTTTAGTTGACAATGTTGAACCGTCATTAATGACTTTGTTTGATCTCCTTGAACCTAGATCTTGGGATCTCCAGTCTTCTAGGTAGAGTTACCGCCACTATGACTTGTTCTCGGACATAGTCCTATTCCCCTTGATAATTTCTCAACTACCTCTCTAGTCAGGCCTTTTGTAAGTGGATCCGATACATTATCACTTGACTTTACATAATCAATTGTGATAATCCTTCTAGAGAGTAATTGCCTAACGATTTTATGTCTTCGTCGTATATGACAAGATTTACCGTTATACATAACGCTCCCAGCCCTTCCAATTGCCGCTTGACTATCACAATGTATGCATATTTGTGCCAACGGTTTGGGCCAAAATGGAATGTCTTCCAAGAAATTCCGAAGTCATTCAACTTCTTCACCGACTTTATCTAAGGCTATGAACTCAACCTTCATTGTAGAATGGGCAATACAAGTTTGTTTGGACGGCTTCCAAGATACCGCTCCTCCACCAGTGGTGAATACATATCCACTTGTGTACTTAGAATCTGTTGAACCGGTGATCCAATTTGCATCACAGTATCCGTCAATCACTGCAGGATATTTATTGTAGTGCAAAGCAAAGCCCTGGGTATGTTCTAAATATCCCAAAACTCGTTTCATTGCCATCCAATGAGATTGACCTAGATTACTCGTGTATCGACTCAATTTACTTACAGCACAAGCTATATCTGGCCCTGTACAATTCATGATGTACATTAAGCATCCCAACACACGAGCATAATCCAATTGTGATATGATTTGGCCTTTGTTCTTTGCTAATGCAAGATTCACATCAATTGGAGTCTTTGCAACTTTAAATCCTAAGTGTTTGAACTTTTCAAGTACTGTCTTAATATAATAAGATTGTGACAATGCCAGACCTTGAGGAGTCTTATGGATCTTAATTCCCATAATTAAATCAGCAACTCCCCAAATCTTTCATATCAAATTTGTCAGTTAGCATGCGCTAAGTCGCATTTATGTTGGCAATGTCATTACTCATTATCAGCATATCATCCACATATAAGCAAACAATGACTATGTGATTTGGAATATTTTTAATGTACACACATTTATCACATTCATTTATTTTAAAACCATTTGACAACATTGGTTGGTCAAATTTCGCATGCCATTGTTTGGGTGCTTGTTTTAGTCCGTAATGGGACTTAACAAGTCAACATACCTTCTTTTCTTTACCTGAAACCACAAACCCTTCAGGTTGTTCCATGTAGATTTCTTCTTCCAACTCTCCATTTAAAAAGGTTGTCTTAACATCTATTTGATGAATTTCAAGACCATAAACTGCAGCTAACGCTACTAACGTTCGTATGGACGTAATTCTTGTAACTGGAGAGTATGTATCGAAATAGTCAAGTCGTTCTCATTGTCTATACCCTTTGACTACAAGTCTTGCCTTAAATTTGTCAATAGTGCCATCATCTTTCATTTTCCTCTTAAAGATCCATTTAGAACCCAACGGTTTATTTCCAGGAGGAAGATCAACCAATTCCCATGTATGGTTGTTCAGTATGGATTCTATTTCACTATTGACTGCCTCTGTCCAAAACAATGATTCAGAAGAAGACATAGCTTCTTTAAATGTTTGAGACTCATTTTCCAATAAGAAAGTCATAAAATCTGGTCCAAATGAAGTAGACGTTCTTTGATGTTTACTACGTATTGGATCCTTCTGATTAAGTGTACTTTCTTTTGTTTCTTCCCGATGTCGTTTATATCCTTCACCAATCGACTCACGTTCCTTTTTATATGGATATATATTTTCAAAGAACTCAACATTATGTGATTCTATAACCGTATTATTATGAATGTCGGGATTTTCTGATTTATGAATCAGAAATCGATATGCTTTACTATTAGTCACATATCCTATGAAAACACAATCAATGATTATCGGTCCTATTTTTACCCTTTTGGGTTTAGGAACTTACACTTTTGCCAAACAGCTCCACACTTTAAAATAATTCAAGTTGGGCTTCCTTCCTTTCCATTTTTTTATATGGAATGGATTGTGTTTTGCTATGGGGTACTCGATTTAGTATTCGGCTAGTCGTAAGAACGGCTTCCCCCACAAGTTCTGTGGCAAACCAAAACTTATCAGTAATGCGTTCATCATCTCCTTTAATGAACGATTTTTTCTTTCTGCAATCCCATTGGATTGGGGAGTGTAAAAGGACATTGTTTGATGAATAATTCCATATTCTAAACATATTTGTTCAAAAGGAGATTCATATTCACCACCCCTATCACTTCTTATTATTTTGATTTTCTTGTTAAGTTGCGTTTCAACTTCATTTTTGTATTGCTTGAATGCGTCTATTGCTTCATCTTTACTATTAAGTAAGTAAACATAGCAATATCGAGTACTATCATCAATAAAAGTTATGAAATATTTTTTTCCACCGCGAGATGGTACTGACTTCGTATCACAAATATCTGTGTGAATTAAGTCTAAAGGATTTAAATTCATTTCAACTGTTTTATAAGGATGTTTAACATACTTAGATTCCACACATACTTAACATTTTGATTTGTCATATTCAAACTTAGGCAATACTTCCAAATTAATCATTTTTCGCAAGGTTTTACAATTGACATGACCCGAACGTATATGCCATAATTCATTTGACTCAAGTAAGACGAAGCTGAAATTTTCGGTTCGTTGAGGCATTGGCAGTTACCATTGGAACAACTTGGTTTCCGTTGTCATTCGTCATTTCTATAAAAGAATGACACAAAAGTTAAAATCACGTAGATTTTAATCTCCAATAGAGTACAAAACCACAAAGGTTTTACTCTTCAGAAACAGTAAGTATAACACAAATACAAAATCAATCAATCGATCATTTGACCAAATCCGAAGCCTAGCCGAGCGAGCGACAATGGAGGCGGCGCAAGGCTTGTCTTCTTCTCAACTCTTTAAGAGCTAGAAGAAGAGCAATTGCTTACATACCCATAAAAATCTCTTCCTCTTCCAATATGGGACAATGTTCTTTTGCCAAGGGGGGAAATTTAAATTTTCATTTCCCTCCATTTTCCATTCACCCTATTTTAAGTATATCATATACTTAAAATCCCAACAATGAGTTCATGGCCAAGTAGCTACCAAGGTGACCTTTTAACTTCCACGATAATACTATGAATACAAGATTGTTGTTTTGGAGGGCAAGAATTTTACATAAGATTCTCATTCAAAACAATGAAAAACTAAGGGCCAATACCAGAACATTAAAAGGTGAGGATCCAAAGACCTTTCTTGCCCTATTCAAAGCTATGTAAGCATATATGTGTAGCATGTTTATTGATAATAGGCACAAGAATATGCATTTGAAAGGTCACGTCGGATGGAAGGGAGACAATTTCTGTGAACACTTAGACCAATCAAGTAACATGTGCTTCACGTTCATCTGCAAGAGAGTTACTCAAGCCTACATTAGCGTATGCATTCATTTCTACCACCTTAGAGCCTTGTCAAAGCTGGATATTTCTTTAATACAGCTGATACCACAGGATTCCACGAAAGCTCGCCAAAGATTGCTTCATATCATTGTTACGCCCCATGTTTTCGTACGTAAAAGTACGTCGTAAGTCAATTGATGTAAGATCGAGAATGAGATCATCTTTGAAAGTACATGAAGTAAGTTAATCATGTTACCTTGGAGGTTACAAATATTTACGATCATGAACTACAAGTACCATGAGGGTTGGAAAGTTTAGAAGCTAAACGAATTGAAGAAAATAAGTTTCGTCGAAAGTCGACAAGTTGGGAATATTGTAACCTGTAATTTTGGGGTGAGACTGGGGTGCTTAACATGATAAGAAGGTGATGAGATATTTTAGTCGTATGATAGTCATGTGTTAAGTTTTGAAGTCACGTGAGTTTTGAAACAAAAGTCGACGAAAGCCGTCACAAGTTACATTCATAAATTGTAATGAAATTTGGGTCTAATGTCACTGAGGTTTTTACCAATATACTTGGAGTTAGGGGTAATACATCCACAAAATTGAAGATCTATGAGTCTAGTTTACAACTCATTAAACCATTTGCCGATACAATATTAGAGTAGAGAGATATTCGCATTTTTGCGAGATTGTACAAGTAGCTTCCTTTGAGACCCACAAGGTCGGTTGAGAATTATCTTGCTATATAAAGTTGTGGCCTTCGTCTCCAAACATTATTTTCGACCCAAATCAGACATAAAGCTCTCTATAGGCCTCTTAAACATATCCTTAGGGTTTTGAAACAAATCCATCATCCGCAACTTACAATCAAGAAACGAACACATCAACGCGATCCTTACGACATAGGTAAGACTTTGACATCCTCCATTCGCCTTATATATCGAGTTTTGGAAAGAGCTTCGTGGCTAAGTAAGCATGTCACCTCTGTATTTTAGTTATACAAGCATACAGAAAGGGTGTGGATCAAATTGAATAAGGTTTGGAAGCATGAAAACAAGAGGTATGTAAGGTTTTAATTTCATTTTCGGTATGATTTGGTTTAATCATGTTCTAACTTTTCTTCTTGATCTTTTAAGAGCCCGTTTGGATGGGCTTGTTTTAAGTGACTTTTAAGCCAAAATAGCTTTTAAGTCATAAGTTAAGAATTCTAGCTTTTGACTTGTGTTTGTCATTTTAGCTTAAAAACAAGTGCTTAAAAGCAATTTTTTACTTTATCCAAATACTACAAAATGGCTTAAAAGCTATTTTGGCTTAAAAACACTTAAAACAAGCCAATCCAAACGGGCTCTAAGAGTTGTTCAAGGAAAATTTCAACAAGTATTGTATCCTTATATAGTATGCAATTCCATATGTGAAGTATGGAAGAAATTAGTTTAGGTTGGAACTTCAAAACACAACAAAAACAAAAACAAAAAAGAGCGAATCGCCCATTTTGCCTATGCCATCCAGACTTCCGTTTGTTTTCGTTCCTTTGATGTTTTTATGTATACCTAACCCCCATATGATCCTAATAGCTTCATTTAAGATTATATAAGCTTAATTATAATGTGTTGATGCTTAGATTATTCCTAAATCACATTTAGACTTTCATGTCACAATTAGCCACTCTGAGCCGACATTACGTTCATAATTCCATTTCATCGATCCTTCGACACTATTGTAGATAACTGGATCTCCTCTAGTTTGATGTTATCATCTTGGCTGGGTATCCATTCCCGTGTATATTGTGGTATTTGCTGTGTTTTTTGGGATCATCCAGTTTCAGGGAAAACTCTGCCAAAAATTTTGGAAATTCGAAAAGTTGGACAAATTTTGAGTTCCTTGGTTCTATATTGATTCTAGAGGGATCCTAATGAGTTAATTAGCCTTAGTATATTATGTACATACTCAGTTTCTCCCTATAATAGGGATAGGCTCCTCCGTCCAACTTATGGATGACGAGCGTCAGATTACGTTTGTGATTCCATTTATGGTTTCCTTCATGATATCTTGAGTCCATAAGATGGTGCCACATGTGTTATGACTCATACATGCTTACATTGATTATTATGTGGGGATATAGGACATAACACCATCGAAGCCTATTGATTATTGTCGCACCCCCTTTTTCTCGCGAAATCGGGCTTGTGACATTTAGGAGGACAACTCATTCCCTTTTGGGAATTGGGTTTTGGAACTTGAAGAGTCGCCACCTAATGATTAAGTGCATTAGGACACTAAGAAGGGTTTGAGTTTGAAGAACCAGAGTTCGGGTAAGGGCTAGAAATTATCTCGAGGGGAAGGTGTTAGGCACCCCTCAAGATCCACTAGTGTGGTTCCCGGCCATGTTACAATTGTGACTTCACATAATCAAGTAAGCAATTAAGGGCCTCAAATAGAAGGGGATTTTCACATCTTATTGCAAGCAAATTGAAAGTTTGAAGAGAATAAAGAAAGCGGAAATTATTCGGACAATAAAACAAGTTAAAAGAAAAAAAGGGGTCCTAGGTTTACAAACAATATGGATCACATCAATGCAATAACCGGCAATCGCTCCTCAAAAAAAGGGTTGCATGTGGTATTAGCGCACCGGTCATCATATCCATATCTACCATTTCCCATCCGGTTAAGGTATTAAGCGTGGAATGGTATCGTTACTTATTGCATGCTAGTACCCGCCCCAATCCTATCAGTCCCGGAGGCATTTGGGACTACTAGTCCTAAAGGGAATGGAGATTTGGTCTTCAGAGTTTTAAAAGGACAAAATTCTAGGGCGACAATCAAAACATATAAGGCAGGTATGGGGATAACACATAATAGTTTAAAGGGCCCAAACAAGCCTCCCCATTTAAAGACAGATTGTTTAGCATGTCTTGCATGTACTGGCTATGGTCTGAAATCAAATTAAAGCGTGGGATAGGCTGATTCATCACATATTTCTTAGAGGAGGAGTCCGAATTAGCCTTCCCTGGTTGTAATTTATCAAAGACTGATACAATTAATTAATTACCTGATGGTTTGCCTAAGTGAGACCTATAGGCATGATATCTAACAGTGCTTACTCCGATTTTAAAGAAGGCTTACTGATTGCGGAAAACACATAAGTTCTGCAGATGTTAGACGACATTACCACTGATTTTAGACTTGTAGATGAAATAAACGAATAAGATTCAACTAGTTACTCCTATAGGCATGATTTCTAGGCATTGTTGATTTTAAGACGATTATGAAGGTGCAAGAGTCCTACAGACATGGTATCTAGAATGAAACTTATTATTACTTAACCTATAACTGTTTGCCTAATGATAGATGTAAAATGCCGAAATGCAGAAACTATAGGCAGGATTTCTATATGACGTGCATGAATGCAGAAAACTAAAGGCAGGATTTCTATATATGCAGAGGTGCAGAAAATCCCATAGACAGGATTTCTAATGCGGAAGTGCAGAAATTGTAAATCGTAAAACCTATGAGCATGCTGTCTACCCTTTGCATACATAAGTGACCCCCCTTTTCACTAGAACCCCATAAGTTATTACAACATAGTACATGCCAGAATGAATTAAGAAAAGTAAAATTACATCAGAAATTAAGCTACAACCAAGGAGCCTAATTCAGACTCAAGGTCCAACAATATGAGGTGAATCAACTTCCAGGATTAGGTTTCCAAAGCCTTCTCTTATTTGGCCTCAAGAGCCTCAAATGAACTCCGAGCAGTGCTTACAACCCAAATATTGCAAAATTAAGAGCATAGTGCAGTGTGGAAATGCCAGCCCTCAGATGTCCAAGTTCAGAGGGAACTCAAGGTCCCAAAGCAAGGCTCATAAGAGGGGACAGAACTTAGAATCTAAGAGTAAGTGTAAGTGCATAGAGGGGATTTAGGGGAAGGCCATGACAGACTGGTGGTCATGCCTAGAAATCAGGAGTGCTGACACACCCCTGACCAGCCTGTTAGCAAAAGTTGGGAGTTAGGATCCATTGAGGATCAGGTTCAAACCTAAACAACAACTTGGATGCTGCCATGCCATGAACCTTAACTCAAACACATAGAAGGGAGTGGGGGCATAGGGAATTCATAACAAATAGCAGATGCAAAGAAAAAAAACAATTTACATAGTTAACATTAATCACTGAACATGAACAACAAAGTAAACAAGCTTGCAGAAACTGTAAATAAACACATAGGGGAGTGAGGCAGAAAAGTTAAATTAGAACATACCAGTTTTAGGGAAAACAAATAAGTAAAAGCAGTCTTGAGAAAGCCAAGTTGCAAGCAGACAGTTCCAAAAGATCTCAGAAAGAGTAGAATGTTGAAAGAGTATTGTAATTGAGAGGTGTATGTGTAAAGTGTTGAATTCGAAGTATTGAACTAAAGGTTCAAGGTGTCTAAGTGTAGAAGGGTCGTGCCTCTTTTATAGTGCAGAAAATAAGTAAGAACAGGTAAGGGAATAGTATGCAATCAATCACACAGAATCTCCCTTCAGTTAAGGGATTCTGATTTCACACGGGTAGAAGACAATTAAGGAAAGAATTGGATTAAAATCTTTTCCAAAGTAGTACAAGAAGGGTAAATACACATGGTTTATTTAAGGCAAAAGTCCAATGGTACACGGTTTGTGAAAAATAAGGAAAGGGAATCAATCAAACAGCCAGGGAAATCAAAATTACAAGTTCAATTCGAATGAACCAAGTCAGAAAAAGGTGAAGGAGGTTCAATCAAAGAAAATCAGTAACAATCAATCAAACCCCCATTAGAGGATTTCAGAATCAATCATTAGTTGGTAAAAACCTCTTGAAGGCAGAGTTTCTCATATATAAAGCACACAAATAGGTGAATCAAGAAGGAACTGTCATGTTACTTAGAAAAGAGTCTAACATAGCAAGGTTCAGAATCATAAGCAAAGGGATACGAGTTTAGTTTGTAGACTCATAATGAGTCTGAGAGTCCAGGATCCCAAAGTAGAACCCTAGTCCAAGATAAAACTTGACAAATCCCAAAGCCTAGGGTTTTCAACTTTAATCAGAAGCAGAGACGAAAGGATAGATAACATGCTCAGAGGTCTCTTTCAGAGACTCACGAGAAACAAACAGACGCGATACACAATCAAGAGCATGGAGAACACGTTTTGAGAAAAAAAACTCAGAACTTAAACAAGTTCAGAAGAAAAAGTGATACAAACTTAAGAAGTGGTAGATGAAACATATTTAGCAAGAACACGAACAGAGTCTAGTAAAGCAAACAAAATTGAAGAACTTAACAATAAACACATATAGTAGGAGAGTAATGAAAACATAACAAGGATAATCATGTGAGCACATGAGTAACATGTATAAAAGAAAAGTAGAAGGACAGTACATGCATAGTAAAAAGAAGTCACTCAAGCATGATATATACAAACACACATAAAGAAAAGAAGAGGAATAATCAGAAAGATGTTTTTTTTTGAAAAAACATTTCAGAAACCCTAAATCGAAGACAAACGATTTTGAAAAGAAAATTTGGGGAAAACACTTTAAATGTCAAGTAAAGCATAGATACAACACAAATCTAAGCAAACAAATAGAGAAAGAACTTTGAATAGCTTAGGGTTTCGACGAAACCCTAGAAATGAGAAAGGCTTGGAAGAAGGTCCGATCTTGAGTCAGATGAGTTAGGATCAGGCTCCTAATGCTTGAATATGCCGGAACATGGCCGGAGAAGCCATAAAACTGCAGATCTAAGAAGGATATGAAGAGAGCCATCGGAGTCGGGCCTCAAAGCTTCGAACAACCATGGTTTGATGGTGGAGGGGGGGTGAGTACCAACCATCTATGGCCTGAGAAGCCATGGATTCCGGTGAAAGGCGGTTGAAAAGGGGTCGGAGACAGCTAGGGTTCCGAAGAACCTTCGAGAGAGTTTGAGGGTGGAGAGCATTCAAAGGCGGCTGGCTAAACATAAATGGGGACTAGGGTAAGGTTTGGGGAATTAAAAATGGAAAGGGGAGATCGTGACCGTTGATCAGATTGATCAACGGTCTGGATTAAAGGAGCCTTGGGTCGGGTAGTTAAATGGGTCAAAGGGTATGGAATTGGGCTGGTCTTAATTTGGGCAGAATTGGGGTCAAATTGGGGTTAAAATTGAAAGGAAATGAGGTTGTAATTGAAATAGAAATAGGCTAAATGTTAAATAGCCAATTTTTCCTTTTATTTTATAAAAAATAGTAAAAATGATTTTAAAAGCAAATTAAAAGTACTAAGCCAATTAATAATATATAAATATCAATTTACAAATACTGGAACTAATTTTACAATTATAAAATGCTATTACTCTTAAAATAGGCTATAATTGCAATTGCATGCAGTTTAGTCTTTTAAATACCAAATAAATTTGTAAAAATATACAAAAATTATCTTAACTATATTTTGGTATAAATATGGGAATAAAATAAATTATTCACCAAATTGATAATTTTGGGAATAATTATGGATTTAGAACTGCTAAAATGGATAGTAAATTGATTTAAAAAACTCTTCAAAAGATCGAAAAAATACTAAAACAGTTGGGTATGCTTATGTATGCATATATATGCTATTTTGTATATAAAAATACATAGGAAAAATTGGGTATCAACAGCTGCCCCTCTTTACCCGGGAAGGATAAAAGAATTGCCGAGTAAAGATATGATGGCCAATTTTTGATCGAATGAAACGATTGGAAGAATTTTGACCGAGATCTGGTTCTTGAGCTGCGTACATATCCCTGGTCTTACAAGAATCAGGCCATATGTAGTTCAGGATCCATTGACGGAATATACCGATAGAGATTTCGAAAAGCGGACGCGGTGTTTGGGTTGAGAAGGATGGTTAGAGTCTGATAGGCTGTGGGAATTGGGGCGAGATCGCCCCTGATGAGACGACCATTGCTAGTCGGTTTACCTACAAGTGAGCATATATTGTGCATAAATTTAAACGTGATGCAAGTTCCCCTTGGACCATGAATGTTGTCCTCAGACGGTTAGGATGACGTCCTCGGACTATGACGTCCTGGGCCATGAAGCGTATGATAAAGGATTCGCAGGCTATGAAATGATGTTCTCGGGCTATGATAATGATGCCTCCGAACTATGATGCCTTTGAATAATGATATGCAAGAGATAAATTGAGGTCCTCAAGCCATGGCATGGCGTGCTCGGGCTATGCAAATGGTGCCTCCGGACAATGACGCCTTCAGACAATTTGGCGATCTTTCATCCCATGAAATGCAGAAGGTGGCGATCTTTCAGCTGATGCAAGACGTAAATAAAATGTGGCGATATTTTAGCCGATACAAGAGTGATAAAATGGCGGTATTTCAGCCATGCAGGGTGGAGACAATGCTTAGTCTCGGAAGGCAGAACAGTAGCCTTATGCAATACAGAGCAATGCAGGATGGAGACAATGCTTAGTCTCGGAAGGCATAAAGGTAGCCTTATGCAATGCAGGGAAATGCAGATGGAGGTAGAGCTTAACCTCGGAAGGCAAAAAGGTAGCCTTATGCAATGCAGGAAATGCAGATGGAGGTAGAGCTTAACCTCGGAAGGCAGAGATGTAGCCTTATGCAATGCAGAGAAATGCAGATGAAGGTAGAGCTTAACCTCGGAAGGCAGAAAGGTAGCCTTATGCATATGGAAACAATGCTTAGTCTTGGAAGGCAGAAAGGTAGCCTTATGCAATGCAGAGAAATGCAGATGGAGGTAGAGCTTAACCTCAGAAGGCAGAAAGGTAGCCTTATGCAGATGGAGACAATGCTTAGTCTCGGAAGGCAAAAAGTCAGCCTTATGAAATGCAGAGAAATGCAAATGGAGGTAGAGCTTAACCTCAGAAGGCAGAAAGGTAGCCTTATGCAGGGAGTAAAGGGGCAAAATGATGATAGAATTTTCTTAGCTGGTAGCGGATCGAGATATTGCGACTGCTGGGGATACTGTGTCTGCTGGGAGCACTATGTGCGGATAACAGCTGTAAGTGCAATGGTTTCGAGAGTTATATTCCTGAGCAATGTGAGTCTCGTGAGTGTATAGTATATTTGATGATTTTGCAACTCAAATGCCTGCATCCAAAGAAAAATCGTGAGTTTGTAAAATGGGAAAAGTTAGTTCATATCCCCGCTGGCTTTGCTTGACCTGCTCTGCTTTGATCTGGTGATATTGTACGTATCATTGGGGTAGCGTTGCTAAACAAGGCAATTTTAGTAATGAACATGCATGATTTAGTAAAGAAATGTGACAATAAATACATAATTAAGAATAGTTTTCTTTAAATGAACTGACAACGGCGACATGGTCGAAGATACTGCAACTTCTCTTGCTCCGGAATTTTGAGGGTCCTCCTCAAAAGTCTGCCCCAGTTTACCGGGCTACTGCTTCCGACGGCTGTTTGCGTCGAATGGCTGAAATCACTTCGGAATTTTGAGGGTCCTCCTCAAAATTCTGCCCCAGTTTCCAATAGCGGGGGGAAATGAAAATTTTATTGAATTATGATAGAACCCATAGGGCTGCCTACGTATCCCCTCTTAAACGGGAATCAGGTCAGGCATAGTTCAAATTACATCGTATGAGGAAAGAATAAAAGTCACACACAGTATCGCTTCACTGCATCTGCATTGATCGGCTTCGGCCAAACTTCACTGTCCATTTCCGCGAGTATGAGGGCTCCTCCGGGTAGGACCCGGTGAACCATGTATGGACCCTGCCAGTTGGGAGAGAACTTCCATTTGGCCTCCTCTTGATGTGGGAAAATCTTCTTTAACACCAGCTGCCCTGGTGTAAACTGTCTCGGCTTGACTCTTTTGTTGAAGGCTCTGGACATTCTGTTCTGATAGAGTTGACCATGGCAAACTACATTCATTCTCTTTCCGTCTATAAGAGCTAGCTGCACGTGGCGACTCTCTACCCATTCTGCATCGTCAAATTCGACTTCCTGTATGATTCTTAAGGAGGGAATTTCTACCTCGACGGGAATGACTGCTTCTGTACCATAAACCAACATATAGGGAGTTGCCCTGGTTTATGTGCGGACTGTGGTGCGGTATCCCAACAAGGCAAATGATAACTTCTCATACCATTGCTTGTGCTTTTCTATCATCTTCCTTAGTATCTTCTTGATATTCTTATTGGCGGCTTCTACAGCTCCATTCATCTGAGGTCTGTAAGCTGTAGAATTCTTATGATTGATCTTGAAGGTTTCACACATGGCTTTCATCAAGTCGTTGTTGAGATTGGAACCATTATCAGTGATGATTGACTCCGGAATTCCGAACCGACAAACAATGCGGTCGCGGACAAAATCTGCTACCACTTTCTTAGTCATTGCTTTGTACGATGCTGCTTCAACCCATTTGGTGAAATAATCAATTGCCACTAGAATGAACCTGTGCCCGTTTGATGCGGCAGGCTCGATAGGTCCGATAACATCCATTCCCCAAGCGGCGAACGACCATGGCGAGCTTGTTGTAGTGAGCTCGTTTGGAGGAACCTTTATCATGTCTGCATGTATTTGACATCGATGGCATTTTCGAACATACTGGATGCAGTCCGTTTCCATAGTCATCCAAAAATAACCAGCTCGGAGTATCTTTTTTGCTAAGACAAAGCCGTTCATATGCGGACCGCAGGTCCCTACATGAATTTCTTCCAATAACCTGGATGCTTCCTTTGCGTCGACACACCTTAGTAACCCCAAATCAGGAGTCCTCCTATACATGATTCCTCCTCTATGAAAGAAGTTGTTAGATAGTCTTCGAAGTGTGCGTTTCTGAGTAGGATTTGCGAGTTCTGGATATTCTCCTTTCGTCAAATATTCTTTGATATCATGAAACCAAGGTTTTCCGTCTGCTTCTTCTTCTACATGAGTGCAGTAAGGTGGCTGATCATAGATCTTTACCGGAATAGGATCAATGAAGTTCTTGTCGGGGTGCTTTATTATGGATGATAGGGTAGCCAATGCATCGGCAAACTCATTTTGAACTCTAGGAACATGTTGGAACTCTGTCTTTGTGAACCTTTTCCTTAGTTCCTGTAGATGATGCAGATAAGGGAGTATCTTGGAGTTCTTGGTTGCCTATTCTTTTCGGACCTGATGTATAAGTAGGTCTGAATCTCCGATCACTAGCAATTCCTGAATGTTCATGTCAATGGCCATCTTGAGCCCTAAGATGCAGGCTTCGTACTCGGCCATGTTGTTGGTGCACGAGAACCTGAGCTTGGCAAATTAATGCTGACCGGTTTATGATACTAGGACTGCTCCTATGCCAACTCCTTTGAAATTTGTTGCTCTATCGAAAAACATTCTCCAACCGTCATAGGATTCTGCAATGTCTTCTCCTAAGAAAGATACCTCTTCATCAGGAAAATACGTCTTTAGAGGATCGTATTCTCCATCAATGGGATTTTTAGCAAGATGATTTGCTCGTGATTGTCCTTTGATTGCCTTCTGAGTCACGTAAACAATGTCGATTTCGCTCAATAGGATTTGCCACTTGGCTAGCTTGCCAGTGGGCATGAGCTTCTAAAAGATGTACTTCAAAAGATCCATTCTTGATATGAGATAAGTAGTATAGGCACAGAAATAGTGCCTCAACTTTTGAGCTACCCAAGTCAGGGCACAACAGGTGCGTTCCAATAGAGAATATCGGGCCTCGTGCGGGGTGAACTTCTTGCTGAGATAATAGATGGCCTGCTCCTTTCTTCCCGTTTCATCATGCTGCCCAGAACACAACCGAAAACTCCATCCAATACTGCAAGGTAGATTAATAGAGGCCAACCCGGCTCGGGTGGGACCAAAACTGGCGGCGTTGACAGGTATTCCTTGATTCTGTCAAAGGCTTTCTGACAATCACCAGTCTATTTGGTAGCGGAGTCCTTCTTCAACATCTTAAAGATTGGCTCACAAATGACAGTGGGTTGAGCTATGAACCGGCTGATGTAGTTAAGTCTTCCCAAGAAACTCATAACTTCTTTCTTGTTCTTCGGTGGTGGAAATTCTTGGATGGCTTTGACCTTTGACGGATCCAGTTCCATTCCCCGACGACTCATAATGAACCCAAGTAGTTTTTCGGCAGGAACCCCGAATGCACATTTGGCGGGATTCAGCTTCAAGTTGTACCTTCTTAGTCTGTTGAAGAACTTCCTCAGATCTTCCATGTGGTCATTGGCTCTCTTGGATTTGATGATGACATCGTCTACATATACCTTGATCTCTTTGTGTATCATGTCATGGAAAATAGCAGTCATGGCCCTCATGTAGTTGGCCCCAGCATTCTTTAACCCGAACGGCATTATCTTGTAGCAATACATCCCCCACGGTGTAATGAAAGCCATTTTCTCCGCGTCTTCCTCATCCATCCATATCTGATGATATCCAGCAAAACAATCAACGAACGACTGCAGTTCATGCTTGGCACAATTGTCAATTAGAATGTGTATGTTTGACAAGGGGAAGTTGTCTTTCGGACTGGCCCGATTGAGATCCCGGTAGTCGACACAGACTCTAACCTTCCCGTCCTTCTTCGGCACTGGCACAATATTGGCTAACTATGTTGGATACTCTTCTACCCTGAGAACCTTGGCTTTGACTTTCTTGGTGACTTCTTCCTTGATTTTCAAACTCATGTTAGGTTTGAACTTCCTGAGCTTCTGTTTTACTGGTGGACATGTCAGATCGGTTCGCAGTTTGTGAGCTACAATAGATGTACTAAGACCAGTCATGTCATTATAAGACCAGGTGAATATGTCCTCATATTCCCTTAGAAATTCTGTGTACTCTTTCTTTTCTGATGGTGATAGATGAACACCGATTCGGGTTTCTTTGACATTTTCTGCATCTCCCAAGTTGACGATCTCAGTTTCGTCCAGGTTAGACTTAGGTCTGTTCTCAAAATCCTCAACCTCTTTAACAACCTCTTCTAGTATATCCTCTTCTTCTGAGTCCATATCCGTTTGTTGCGTTGCCTCGTCGCACGTCACAACCGTCGGTTCATCAATATAAGTAATAGTAATGCTGTGTGAATAAAGTAAACGATAAAAAGTAATAAGAGCAAGATTTATAAGAAACTAGAATGCTTTGATAAATTTTTATAATTTTTTTGAACATTGGAGCTCATATTTAAATATAAAAAATGGGGAAAGAAAGTCAATTAGCGAAAAAATAAAGATAATGCATGGTGCTTTGTTCAACCTTGCTACCTCGAAGATTTCCGGGCCCTGGTGGTTCTGATAGACCAATTGTTGAGGCGTGCCCCTCGGCTCACAGCTTGTATAGAAGGGCTTTCCTCCCCCTCCTCATCGAAAATGACACAACAGTCCATATTATCATCTTCCAAAAACAAATTCCTCATTGCCGCTAGTGCTTCCTCTTCTCCCGATCCATATATGACATTGGCGAGCTGGAAAGTCTGTTCCAAGCGAGGTATTGGATGCTCCAGTGGGTAGTAGGGACTGCGCCATGGTGGCGACCAGTGGTTGAATTCCTCCCAAGTATATTCATATCCCAAACCAAAAGTGGTACCGTGTTTCTTCAACTTGATAGGCTTAGCGATTCCTTGGAGATTCTTGCCAAGTCCCTTGCTAGGTTTGTATCCGCACCAATTCAGTTTACTTTCAATTTTGCTATCCCACCATTTGTCCTTGTCCACAACGTTGACTCGCTCAATGTGATGGTAGGTTTCTCCACCTATCTTCCTTCTTCCCCCGATTGCTGGGATGGTTTGGTGACTGTACATGGGATTGCTACTGTCGCCGTGAATAATTACCTCTTGGTGATTCCACTCGAATTTCAGTGCTTGATGTAGGGTTAATGCAACAGCTCCAGCGGCATGGATCTAGGGCCGTCCTAATAACAGGTTGTAAGATGCTGGGATGTCTATCACTTGAAAATCAACGTCGAACCAAGTCGGTCCCATTTGCAGACACAAACTGATTTCCCCAATAGTGGACCTTTGGGATCCATCGAAAGCTTTGACATTGATGGCTCCATCCTTGATCTCATGCAGGCTCTTTCCTAGTGTTGTGAGAGTCACCAATTGCTGCAATTGCTTCTCCAGATTTGGTTTTCCCTTTCCTTCTCGCCTCAGCGGTTTAATCCCATGGTATGGCCTTTGGGTGGAACGGTGTTACGGCTGTCATGGCCACCGAGATGGGTACCTTTGCCTTGGATGGTAACACAACTACTTCGAATGGTACAGGTGTCTTTGGAGACCTAAACGCGACCTCAATAGGTCATGGCGTCTTTGCAGAAGAAGGTGCTTCGAACTCAAGTGGTATGGACATGTCTACTTTAGCGTCTTCAGAAGGCTGGATCTGGACCACAATCGGATTAGGTGTAACTGTTGGTTCCTTTTGCTCGTCACCTTCAGCGATTAATCTGATCGACCCTTTGGGGTCCCAATCGTCCTCTATCTTAATCATGTGAACGCCCCCACCCTTGTGGTCAGGTAGAGGGTTGTTGCGGACATTCGAAGCTGCCTCCTTTGCTATGATGATCTTGTTGTCAATCAAAGCTTGGATCTTATCCTTTAGAGAGTGGCACTCATCAATGGTATGCCCCTTCATGCCGGAATGGTATGCACAGGTTTTGTTTGGGTTGACCCATTGTGAGGGGTTTTTGGGGTTTATGGCAGGGATATGGGTAATGTAACCAACAACTTTGAGCCTTTCATACAGCTGGTCCATAGGTTCGACAATAGCGGTATACTGTTTGGGGGGTCTGCGGTTGAAGTTTGGTCGGGGTCTAGGAAAGTTTTGGCGAGTAAGAGGTGGTTGATAGTGAGAGGGTTGAGTATTGTAGGCTTGATAGCCATGTGCGGGTTGGGAATATCTGGGCGAAGTGGTCTGATATATGGGAGGTGGTGGTGATTGGTAAACAGGGGGTGGAGCTTGGTAGGAGGGTGAGTGTGCTTGGTAATTTGGGGTAGGTTGATATGTGAGTGGAGGTATTGGGTAGGTTTGGTATTCAATTGGGGATTTTGTTCTTTGTGCAACCATCATGGCGCTCAAGTCCCTTTTCTTGGACGTGCCACCAGACTGTAGAGCCTTGTTGGTAGCCTGCAAAGCTTCAAAGTTAGTGACCATACCACTTTTGAAACCTTCCTCGATCCTTTCCCCTAGCTTAATGATGTCGAAACATTTCTGGCTTTCAATCAACATTAACCTTTCATAGTATTGTGGGTCTTGAGCTCGGACGAAAAACCTATTCATTTGTTCTTCTTCTAAAGCCGGTCTGACCTTAGCGACTTCTGATCTCCAACGAGTAGCATACTCGCGGAATGTCTCAAAGGGTTTCTTTTTTAAGTTCTGGATATAGAACACATCTGGTGCATTTTCCGCATTGAATCTGAACTTGTCCATGAAATCGGATGCCATACTTATCCAATTTGACCACTTCCTAGGGTATTGGTTGATGTACCAAGACAAAGCATCTCCTTTCAGACTTCTCATAAAGAGTTTCATGCGAATCTTTTCATCCCTTCCTACTCCGACCAGCTTGTCGCATTACGTCCTCAAATGGACTCTGGGATCCCCTGTGCCATCAAACATCTCGAACTTGGGAGGTTTGTACCCCTCAGGAAGTTCGACATCTGGCTGAATGCAAAGTCCTCATAATTCAGTCCTTCAATCCCCTTGCTTCCTTCAATACCCTGAACTCTGCTAGTTAGTTTCTTGAGTTCCACAGCCAGATTCTTGATAATAGAGTCTTTGTCATCAGACTCAGGTGTGCTTGAAATAGGTTGAGTATAGTGTGGTATGGTTTCCACATAGATGGGGGTGTTGTGAAGATGATCATTTGTGGAGTTTAGTGGTTCAGGGATGAGCAGTGGGATGTTGTCTGAAGTGTGGCATATGTTGCAGTGGTGATGGGGAGCGGGTTGGTTTTGTGGTTTCGGGATGCTTTGTGGAGGTGTAGGGTTTTGAGGATTGGAAAAGTTGACATTTGGGGTAGTGAGGGAAAATGACAAATTCGCCAAGTTCCGAACTTGGTCCAGTTCTTCCTGAAACTTCAATAACTTCTGTTCGAGCTGGGAGGCACTTTCCATGGAAACCTAAATACCCTGAGGAACCTCTACCCTTTCAACTGAGTTCTCCTTTCTAATGTTGCTCAAATCTTCCATCTTTCCCTTGTTCTTGTTTATGATAGGACTCGGAGGAGGAGGAGGAGGTGGAGGGCCCTTAGATCTTGTGGAGTATGATGACGATGCCAGAGTTCACGAACTAACCTTTGGGGAGGGGAATAAACAAAAGGTAAAATACAAAAAGGTAGCAAGTTAATGCAGATTAGGAGAAGAAGATGTTGCAATATTTAAACACATAGTGTAAGAATATAAATCGTGTCCTAATTTGGGAGCCTCGTTGTGCCCGAGGTAGGCCCAGGACAAGTTGATTTGGAGAACTTATAATGCTAAATACCTCATTTTATTGATAAAATAAGACGAGTCCCAAAATGACACTAAAATAGCAGAAAAATAAAACGTCACTAATGGCCGTTGGCCTTATTACATTTTAAAAGCAAAAGAAAAGACTCATAACTACTTGGTCCCAAAAGAACATTCCCCAGACTCGGCATCTTTAGATTCATTGAACAGCTTTACCAGCTCACGCAGTCCCAGCAACATTTAGTTATCCAAATAAATGCACAGAATATGGTAACATCCGTTTGGGTTCCCAGGGAACCCAGTGGACTTTGGACAAGGCTGTCTTAATGAGTCATTATATGGACAACATAACTGACTCGGCTAGGTTTTGACAGTGATGCATGCACAATTGAACAGAGTAGGGTTTCTATAAGGTATTAGGCTAGTACCCTTGAGCTGACAACTCAAGAGGGAAAGGCACGGAACCATCGACTACACCGTTGATCGACTGGTTTTACCGCAAATACGCCTTTGCCAAATTTAGGGGGTAATGATATCGGAAGGGCGCAAGCGCTCATTCTAAGCATTGCTATGGTATTTTGTTTGGCACGAGTGGAATATGATGTTGAATATGCAGTTACAAGAATGAAACAAGTTGTCATGTATTTGCACGTTCATAAAGTAATGATTACAATAATTGCTCATAATTACAACAGTATTAAAGAAAGGCAGTAAAGGAAAACATTAAAGAAAAGAAACAAAGGAGCCAAGTCAGTTTCGTAATAGAAGAGAAATAAAGATATTAAATAAAGGCAATAAAGAAGGAGTAAAGTCACAAATAACATGAAATGGTAAAAGCCTAAAGAAATTCCCCAGCAGAGTCGCCACGCTGTCGCGCCCCCTTTTTCTCACGAAATCGGGCTTGTGACAATTAGGAGGACAACTTGTTCCCTTTTGGGAATTGGGTTTTGGAACTTGAAGAGTCGCCACCTAATGATTAAGTGCATTAGGACATTAATAAGGGTTTGAGTCTGAAGAACCAGAGTTCAGGTAAGAGCTAGAAATTATCTCGAGGGGAAGGTGTTAGGCACCCCTCAAGATCCACTAGTGTAGTTCCCGGCCATGTTACAATTGTGACTTTACATAATCAAGTAAGCAATTAAGGGCCTCAAATAAAAGGGGATTTTCACATCTTATTGCAAGCAAATTGAAAGTTTGAAGAGAATAAAGAAAGCGGAAATTATTCGAACAATAAAACAAGTTAAAAGAAAAAAGGGGGTCCTAAGTTTACAAACAATATGGATCACATCAATGCAATACCCGGCAATCGCTTCTCAGAAGAGGGGTTGCACGTGGTATTAGCGCAGCGGTCATCATATCTATATATACCCTTTCCCATCCGGTTAAGATATTAAGCGCGGAACAGTATCGTTACTTATTGCATGCTAGTACCCGCTCCAATCCTATCAGTCCCGGAGGCATTTGAGACTACTAGTCCTAAAGGGAAGGGAGATTTGGTCTTCAGAGTTTTAAAAGGACAAAATTCTAGGGTGACAATCAAAACATATAAGGCAGGTATGGGGATAACACATAACAGTTTAAAGGCTCAAACAAGCCTCCTTATTTAAAGACAGATTGTTTAGCATGTCTTGCATGTACTGGTTATGGTCTGAAATCAAATTAAAGCGTGGGATAGGCTGATTCATCACATATTTCTCAGATGAGGAGTCCGAATTAGCCTTCCTTGGTTGTAATTTATCAAAGACTGATGCAGTTAATTAATTACCTAATGGTTTGCCTAAGTGAGACCTATAAGCATGATATCTAATAGTGCTAACTCCGATTTTAAAGAAGACTTACTGATTGCGGAAAACACATAAGTTATGCAGATTTTAGACGACATTACCACTGATTTTAGACTTGTAGATGAAATAAACGAATCGGATTCAACTGGTTACTCCTATAGGCATGATTTCTAGGCGTTGTTGATTTTAAGACGATTATGAAGGTGCAGGAGTCCTATAGACATGGTATCTAGAATGAAACTTATTATTACTTAACCTATAACTGTTTGCCTAATGATAGATGTAAAATACAGAAATGTAGAAACTATAGGCAGGATTTTTATATGACGTGCACGAATGCAGAAAACTTAGGCAGGATTTCTATATGACGTGCATGAATGCAAAAAACTTATAGGCAGGATTTCTATATGATGTGCATGAATGCAGAAAACTATAGGCAGGATTTTTATATATGCAGAGGTGCAGAAAATCCTACAGACAGGATTTCTAATGCGGAAGTGCAGAAATTGTAAATGGTAACACCTATGAGCATGCTGTCTGCCCTTTGCATACATAAGTGACCCCCCTTTTCACTAGAACCCCATAAGTTATTACAACATAGTACAGACCAGAATGAATTAAGAAAAGTAAAATTACATCAGAAATTAAGCTACAACCAAGGAGCCTAATTCAGACTCAAGGTCCAACAATATGAGGTGAACCAACTTCCAGGATTAGGTTTACAAAGCCTTCTCTTATTTGGGATGTGTGAAAGTTCCTCAAGAGCCTCAGATGGACTCCGGGCAGTGCTTACAACCCAAATATTGCAAAATTAAGAGCATAGTGCAGTGTGGAAATGCCAGCCCTCAGATGTCCAAGTTCAGAGGGAACTCAAGGTCCCAAAGCAAGGCTCATAAGAGGGGGTAGAACTTAGAATCTAAGAGTAAGTGTAAGTGCATAGAGGGGATTTAGGGGAAGTCCATGACAGGCTGGTGGTCATGCCTAGCAATCAGGAGTGCTGGCACACCCCTGACTAGCCTGTTAGCCAAAGTTGGGAGTTAGGATCCATTGAGGATCAGGTTCAGACCTAAACAACAACTTGGATGTTGTCATGCCATGAACCTTAACTCAAACACATAGAAGGGAGTGGGGGCATATGGAATTCATAACAAACAGCAGATGCAAAGGAAAAAAAACAATTTACATAGTTAACATTAATCACTGAACATGAACAACAAAGTAAACAAGCTTGTAGAAACTGTAAATAAACACATAGGGGAGTGAGGCAGAAAAGTTAAATTAGAACATACCAGTTTCAGGGAAAACAAACAAGTAAAAGCAGTCTTGAGAAAGCCAAGTTGCAAGCAGACAGTTCCAAAAGATCTCAGAAAGAGTAGAATGTTGAAAGAGTATTGTAATTTTTGAGAGGTGTGTGTATAAAGTGTTGAATTCGAAGTATTGAACTGAAGGTTCAAGGTGTCTAAGTGCAGAAGGGTCGTGACCCTTTTATAGTGCAGAAAACAAGTAAGAAAAGGTAAGGGAATAGTATGCAATAAATCATACAGAATCTCCCTTTAGTTAAGGGATTCTGAATTCACACGGGTAGAAGACAATTAAGGAAAGAATTGGATTAAAATCTTTTCCAAAGTAGTACAAGAAGGGTAAATACACATGGTTTATTTAAGGCAAAAGTCCAATGGTACACGGTTTGTGAAAAATAAGGAAAGGGAATCAATCAAACAGCCAGGGAAATCAAAATTACAAGTTCAATTCGAATGAACCAAGTCAGAAAAAGGTGAAGGAGGTTCAATCAAAGAAAATCAGTAACAATCAATCAAACCCCCATTAGAGGATTTCAGAATCAATCATTAGTTGGTAAAAACCTCTTGAAGGCAGAGTTTCTCATATATAAAGCACACAAATAGGTGAATCAAGAAGGAACTGTCATGTTACTTAGAAAAGAGTCTAACATAGCAAGGTTCAGAATCATAAGCAAAGGGATACGAGTTTAGTTTGTAGACTCATAATGAGTCTGAGAGTCCAGGGTCCCAAAGTAGAACCCTAGTCCAAGATAAAACTTGCCAAAACCCAAAGCCTAGGGTTTTCAACTTTAATCAGAAGCAGAGACAAAAGGACAGATAATAGGCTCAGAGGTCTCTTTTAGAGACTCATGAGAAACAGACTGACGTGATACACATTCAAGAGCATGGAGAACACGTTTTGAGAAAAAAACTCAAAACTTAAACAAGTTTAGAAGAAAAAGTGATACAAACTTAAGAAGCGGTAGATGAAACACATTTAGCAAGAACACGAACAGAGTCCAGTAAAGCAAACAAAATTGAAGAACTTAATAATAAACACATATAGTAGAAGAGTAATGAAACATAACAAAGATAATCATGTGAGCACATGAGTAACATGTATAAAAGAAAAGTAGAAGGACAGTACATGCATAGTAAAAAGAAGTCACATGAGCATGATATATACAAACACACATAAAGAAAAGAAGAGGAAGAATTAGAAAGATGTTTTTTTTTTGAAAAAAACATTCAGAAACCCTAAATCGAAGACAAACGATTTTGAAAAGAAAATTTGGGGAAAACACTTTAAATGTCAAGTAAAGCATAGATACATCATAGATCTAAGCAAACAAACAAAGAAAGAACCTTGAATAGCTTAGGGTTTCGGCGAAACCCTAGAAATGAGAAAGGCTTGGAAGAAGGTCCGATCTTGAGTCGGATGAGTTAGAATCAGGCTCCTAATGCTTGAATATGCCGGAACATGGACGGAGAAGCCATAGAACTGTAGATCTAAGAAGTATATGAAGAGATCCATCGGAGTCGGGCCTCGAAGCTTCGAACAACCATGGTTTGATGGTGGAGGGGGGTGAGTACCAACCATCCACGGCCTGAGAAGCCATGGATTCCGGTGAAAGGCGGTTGAAAAGGGGTCGGAGACAGCTAGGACTCCGAAGAACCTTCAAGAGAGTTTGAGGGTGGAGAGCATTCAAAGGCGGCTGGCTAAACAGAAATGGGGACTAGGGTAAGGTTTGGGGAATTAAAAATGGAAAGGGGAAATCGTGACCGTTGATCACAATCAACGGTCTAGATTAAAGGAGCCTTGGATCGGGTAGTTGAATGGGTCAAAGGTTATGGAATTGGGCTGGTCTTAATTTGGGCGGAATTGGGGTCAAATTGGGGTTAAAATTGAAAGGAAATGAGGCTGTAATTGAAATAGAAATAGGCTAAATGTTAAATAGCCAATTTTTCCTTTTATTTTATAAAAAATAGTAAAAATGATTTTCAAAGCAAATTAAAAGTACTGAGCCAATTAATAATATATAAATACCAATTTAAAAATACTGGAACTAATTTTACAATTATAAAATGCTATTACTCTTAAAATAGGTTATAATTGCAATTGCATGAAATTTAGTCTTTTAAATACCAAATAAATTTGTAAAAATATACAAAAATTATCTTAACTATATTTTGGTATAAATATGAGAATAAAATAAATTATTCACCAAATTGATGATTTTGGGAATAATTATGGATTTAGTACTGCTAAAATGGATAGTAAATAGATTTTAAAAACTCTTCAAAAGATCGGAAAAATACTAAACCACTTGGGTATGCTTATGTATGTATATATATGCTATTTTTTATATAAAAAATACATAGGAAAAATTGGGTATCAACAGCTGCCCCTCTTTACCCGGGAAGGATAAATAAGATGCCGGGTAAAGATATGATGGCCAATTTTTGACCGAATGAAACGATTTGAAGAATTTTGACCGAGCTCTGGTTCGTAAGCTGCGTACATATCCCTGGTCTTACATGAATCAGGCCATATATAGTTCAGGATCCATTGGCGGAATATACCGATAGAGATTTCGAAAAGCGGACGCGGTGTTTGGGTTGAGAAGGATGGTCAGAGTCTGATAGGCTGCGGGAACTGGGGCGAGATCGCCCCTGCTGAGATGGCCGTTGCTAGTCGGTTTACCTACAAGTGAGCATATATTGTGCATAAATTTAAACGTGATGCAAGTTCCCCTTGGACCATGAATGCTGTCCTCGGACGGTTAGGATGACGTCCTCGGACTATGGCGTCCTAGGCCATGAAACGTATGATAAAGGATTCGCAGGCTATGAAATAATGTTCTCGGGCTATGAGAATGATGCCTCCGAACTATGATGCCTTTGAATAATGATATGCAAGAGATAAAATGAGGTCCTCAGGCCATGGCATGGCGTTCTCGGGCTATGCAAATGGTGCCTCCGAACAATGACGCCTTCGGACAATTTGGCGATCTTTCAGCCCATGAAATGCAGAAGGTGGCGATATTTCAGCCGATGCAAGACGTAAATAAAAAGTGGCGATATTTCAGCCGATACAAGAGCGATAAAATGGCGGTATTTCATCCATGCAAGTTGGAGACAATGCTTAGTCTCGGAAGGCAGAATAGTAGCCTTATGCAATACAGAGTAATGCAGGATGGAGACAGTGCTCAGTCTCGGAAGGCAGAAAGGTAGCCTTATGCAATGCAGGGAAGTGCAGATGGAGGTAGAGCTTAATCTCGGAAGGCAGAAAGGTAGCCTTATGCAATACAGGAAATTCAGATGGAGGTAGAGCTTAACCTCGGAAGGCAGAAAGGTAGCCTTATGCAGATGGAGACAATGCTTAGTCTTGGAAGGCAGAAAGGTAGCCTTATGCAATGCAGAGAAATGTAGATGGAGGTAGAGCTTAACCTCAGAAGGCAGAAAGGTAGCCTTATGCAGATGGAGACAATGCTTAGTCTCGGAAGGCAGAAAGGCAGCCTTATGCAATGCAGAGAAATGCAGATGGAGGTAGAGCTTAACCTCGGAAGGCAGAAAGGTGGCCTTATGCAGGGAGTAAAGGGGAAAAATGATGATAGAATTTTCTTAGCTGGTAGCGGATCGAGATATTGCGACTGCTGGAGATACTGTGTCTGCCGGGAGCACTGTGTGCGGATAGTAGCTGTAAGTGCAACGGTTTCGAGAGTTATATTCCTAAGCAATGTGAGTCTCGTGAGTGTATAGTATATTTGATGATTTTGCAACTCAAATTCCTGCATCCAAAGAAAAATCGTGAGTTTGTAAAATGGGAAAAGTTAGTTCATATCCCCGCTGGCTTTGCTTGACCTGCTCGTCTTTGATCTGGGGATATTGTACGTATCATTGGGGTAGCGTTGCTAAACAAGGCAATTTTAGTAATGAACATGCATGATTTAGTAAAGAAATGTGACAATAAATACATAATTAAGAATAGTTTTCTTTAGATGAACTGACGACGGCGACGTGGTCCAAGATACTGCAACTTCTCTCGCTCCGGAATTTTGAGGGTCCTCCTCAAAATTCTGCCCCAGTTTACCGGGCTGCTGCTTCCGACGGCTGCTTGCGTCGAATGGCTGAAATCACTTCGGAATTTTGAGGGTCCTCTTCAAAATTCTGCCCCAGTTTCCAATAGCGGGGGGAAATGAAAATTTTATTGAATTATGACCAAACCCATAGGGCTGCCTACGTATCCCCTCTTAAACGGGAATCAGGTCAGGCATAGTTCAAATTACATCGTATGAGGAAAGAATAAAAGTCACACACAATATCGCTTCACTGCATCTGCATTGATCGGCTTCGGCCAAACTTCACCGTCCATTTCCGCGAGTATGAGGGCTCCTCCAGTGAGGACCCGGTGAACCATGTATGGACCCTGCCAGTTGGGAGAGAACTTCCCTTTGGCCTCCTCTTGATGTGGGAAAATCTTCTTTAACACCAGCTGCCCCGGTGTAAACTGTCTCGGCTTGACTCTTTTGTTGAAGGCTCTGGACATTCTGTTATGATAGAGCTGACCGTGACAAACTGCATTCATTCTCTTTCCGTCTATAAGAGCTAGCTGCACGTGGTGACTCTCTACCCATTCTGCATCGTCAAGTTCGGCTTCCTATATGATTCTTAAGGAGGGAATTTCTACCTCGGCGGGAATGACTGCTTCTATACCATAAACCAACATATAGGGAGTTGCCCCGGTTGATGTGCGGACTGTGGTGCAGTATCCCAACAAGGCAAATGATAACTTCTCATGCCACTGCTTGTGCTTTTCTATCATCTTCCTTAGTATCTTCTTGATATTCTTATTGGCGGCTTCTACAGCTCCGTTCATCTAAGGTCTGTAAGCTGTAGAATTCTTGTGATTGATCTTGAAGGTTTCACACATGGCTTTCATCAAGTCGCTGTTGAGATTGGAACCATTATCAGTGATGATTGACTCCGGAATTTCAAACCGACAAACAATACGGTCGCGGACAAAATCTTCTAGCACTTTCTTAGTAACTGCTTTGTACGATGCTGCTTCAACCCATTTGGTGAAATAATCAATTGCCTCTAGAATGAACCTGTGCCGTTTGATGCGGCAGGCTCGATAGGTCCGATAACATCCATTCCCCAAGCGGCGAACGGTCATGGCGAGCTTGTTGCAGTGAGCTCGTTTGGAGGCACCTTTATCATGTCTGCATGTATCTAACATCGATGCCATTTTTGAACATACTGGATGCAGTCCGTTTCCATAGTCATCCAAAAATAACCAGCTCAGAGTATCTTCTTGGCTAAGACAAAGCCGTTCATATGCGGACCGCAGGTCCCTACATGAATTTCTTCCAATAGCCTGGATGCTTCCTTTGCGTCGACACACCTTAGTAACCCCAAATCAGGAGTCCTCCTGTACAGGATTCCTCCGCTATGAAAGAAGTTGTTAGATAGTCTCCGAAGTGTGCGTTTCTGAGTAGGATTTACGAGTTCTGGATATTCTCCTTTCGTTAAATATTCCTTGATATCATGAAACCAAGGTTTTCCGTCTGCTTCTTCTTCTACATGAGTGCAGTAAGATGGCTGATCATAGATCTTTACCGGAATAGGATCAATGAAGTTCTTGTCGGGGTGCTTTATAATGGATGATAGGGTAGCCAATGCATCGACAAACTCATTCTGAACTCTAGGAACATGTCGGAACTCTGTCTTTGTGAACCTTTTCCTCAGTTCCTGTACATGATGCAGATAAGGGAGTATCTTGGAGTTCTTGGTTGCCCATTCTTTTCGGACCTGATGTATAAGTAGGTCTGAATCTCCGATCACTAGCAATTCCTGAATGTTCATGTCAATGGCTATCTTGAGCCCTAAGATGCAGGCTTCGTACTCGACCATGTTGTTGGTGTACGAGAACCTGAGCTTGGCAGATATCGGATAATGCTGACCGGTTTCTGATACTAGGACTGCTCCTATGCCAACTCCCTTGAAATTTGCTGTTCCATCGAAAAACATTCTCCAACCGTCATAGGATTCTGCAATGTCTTCTCCTATGAAAGATACCTCTTTATCAGGAAAATACTTCTTTAGAGGCTCGTATTCTCCATTCACGGGATTTTCAGCAAGATGATCTGCTCGTGCTTGTCCTTTGATTGCCTTCTGAGTCACGTAAACAATGTCGATTTCGCTCAGCAGGATTTGCCATTTGGCTAGCTTGCCAGTGGGCATGGGCTTCTAAAAGATGTACTTCAAAGGATCCATTCTTGATATGAGATAAGTAGTATTGGCACAGAAATAGTGCCTCAACTTCTGAGCTACCCAAGTCAGGGCACAACAGGTGCGTTCCAATAAAGAATATCGGGCCTCGTGCGGGGTAAACTTCTTGTTGAGATAATAGATGGCCTTCTCCTTTCTTCCCGTTTCATCATGCTGCCCCAAAACACAACCGAAAGCTCCATCCAATACTGCAAGGTAGAGTAATAGAGGCCTACTCGGCTCGGGCGGGACCAAAACTGGCGGCGTTGACAGGAATTCCTTGATTCTGTCAAAGGATTTCTGACAATCATCAGTCCATTTGGTGGCGGAGTCCTTCTTCAACATCTTAAAGATTGGCTCACAAATGATAGTGGATTGAGCTATGAACTGGCTGATGTAGTTAAGTCTTCCCAAGAAACTCATAAATTCTTTCTTGTTCTTCGGTGGTGGCAATTCTTGGATGGCTTTGACCTTTGATGGATCCAGTTCTATTCCTCGACGACTCACAATGAACCCGAGTAGTTTTCTGGCAGGAACCCCGAATGCACATTTGGCGGGATTCAACTTCAAGTTGTACCTTCTTAGTCTGTTGAAGAACTTCCTCAGATCTTTCATGTGGTCATTGGCTCTCTTGGATTTGATGATGATGTCGTCTACATATACCTTGATCTCTTTGTGTATCATGTCATGGAAAATAGCAGGCATGCCCCTCATGTAGGTGGCCCCAACATTCTTTAACCCAAACGGCATTATCTTGTATCAATACATCCCCTACAGCGTAATGAAAGCCGTTTTCTCCGCGTCTTCCTCATCCATCCATATCTGATGATACCCAGCAAAACAATCAAGGAACGACTGCAGTTCATGCTTGGCGCAATTGTCAATTAGAATGTGTATGTTCGGCAATGGGAAGTTGTCTTTCGGACTGGCCCGGTTGAGATCCGGGTAGTCGACACAGACTCTAACCTTCCCGTCCTTCTTCGGCACTGGCACAATATTGGCTAACCATGTTGGATACTCTACTACCCTGAGAACCTTGGCTTTGACTTTCTTGGTGACTTCTTCTTTGATTTTCAAACTCATGTTAGGTTTGAACTTCCTGAGCTTCTCTTTTGCTGGTGGACATGTCGGATCAGTTCGCAGTTTGTTAGCTATAATAGATGTACTGAGACCAGTCATGTCATCATAAGACCAGGCGAATATGTCCTCATATTCCCTTAGAAATTCCGTGTACTCTTTCTTTTCTGATGGTGATAGATGAACGTCGATTCGGGTTTCTTTGACATTTTCTGCATCTCCCAGGTTGAAGATCTCAGATTCGTCCAGGTTAGACTTAGGTCTGTTCTCAAAATCCTCAACCTCTTTAACAACCTCTTCTGGTATATCCTCTTCTTCTGAATCCATATCCGTTTGTTGCGTTGCCTCGTCGCACGTCACAATCGTCGGTTCATCAATATAAGTAATAGTAATGCTGTGTGAATAAAGTAAACGATAAAAAGTAATATGAGCAAGATTTATAAGAAACTAAAATGCTTTGATAAATTTTTATAATTTTTTTGAACATTGGAGCTCATATTTAAATATAAAAAATGGGGAAAGAAAGTCAATTAGCGAAAAAATAAAGATAATGCATGGTGCTTTGTTCAACCTTGCTACCTCGAAGATTTCCGGGCCCTGGTGGTTCTGATAGACCAATTGTTGAGGCGTGCCCCTCGGCTCACAGCTTGTATAGAAGGGCTTTCCTCCCCCTCCTCATCGAAAATGACACAACAGTCCATATTATCATCTTCAAAAAACAAATTCCTCATCGCCGCTAGTGCTTCCTCTTCTCCCGATCCATATATGACATTGGCGAGCTGGAAAGTCTGTTCCAAGCGAGGTATTGGATGCTCCAGTGGGTAGTAGGGACTGCGCCATGGTGGCGACCAGTGGTTGAATTCCTCCCAAGTATATTCATATCCCAAACCAAAAGTGGTACCGTGTTTCTTCAACTTGATAGGCTTAGCGATTCCTTGGAGATTCTTGCCAAGTACTTTGCTAGGTTTGTATCCGCACCAATTCAGTTTACTTTCAATTTTGCTATCCCACCATTTGTCCTTGTCCACAACGTTGACTCGCTCAATGTGATGGTAGGTTTCTCCACCTATCTTCCTTCTTCCCCCGATTGCTGGGATGGTTTGGCAACTGTACATGGGATTGCTACTGTCGCCGTGAATAATTACCTCTTGGTGATTCCACTCGAATTTCAGTGCTTGATGTAGGGTTGATGCCACAGCTCCAGCGGCATGGATCTAGGGCCGTCCTAATAGCAGGTTGTAAGATGCTGGGATGTCTTTCACTTGAAAATCAATGTCGAACCAATCCGGTCCCATTTGCAGACACAAACTGATTTCCCCAATAGTGGACCTTTGGGATCCATCGAAAGCTTTGACATTGATGGCTCCATCCTTGATCTCATGCAGGCTCTTTCCCAGTGTTTTGAGAGTCACCAATGGACAAATATTGAGGTTGGACCCTCCGTCAATCAGGACTCTGGTGATGAAATGATCTTCGCACAACATAGTGATGTGCAAGGCCTTGTTGTGGCTTTGCCCTTCAGGTGGTAGCTCATCTTCGTGGAAAGTGATTTTGTGACTCTCCAATACTTTCCCCACCATGTTTGCCATTTCTCCTCCAGTTATGTTGCTGGGTACATATGCCTCGCTCAACACCTTCAATAAGGCATTCTTATGTGCGTCAGAGCTTTGTAGCAGAGCCAAGATAGAGATCTGGGTTGGCGTTTTGTTCAACTGATCAATGACCGAATACTCTTTGGCTTGTATCTTCCTCCAGAGATCATCAGGCCCGGTTTCAGCGACGGTTGGTCATCCAGAGGCCTGCTTACTGGACTCGGCAAGGTTTTCTGGGGTATAAACCCTGCCAGTTCTTGTCATACCCTGTGCTGCAATTGCTTCTCCAGATTTGGTTTTCCCTTTCCTTCTCGCATCGGCGGTGTAATCCCATGGTATGGACTTTGGGTGGAACGGTGTTACGGTTGTCATGGCCACCGGGATGGGTACCTTTGCCTTGGATGGTAACACATCCACTTCGAATGGTACAGGTGTCTTCGGAGACCCAAACTCGACCTCAATAGGTCCTGGCGTCTTTGCAAAAGAAGGTGCTTCGAACTCAAGTGGTATGGACATGTCTACTTCAGCGTTTTTAGAAGGCTGGATCTGGACCACAATCGGATTAAGTGTAATTGTTGGTTCTTTTGGCTCGTCACCTTCAGCGATCAATCCGATTGACCCTTTGGGGTCCCAATCGTCCTCTATCTCAATCATGTGAACGCCCCCACCCTTGTGGTCACGTAGAGGGTTGTTGCGGACATTCAGAGCTGGCTCCTTTGCTATGATGATCTTGTTGTCAATCAAAGCTTGGATCTTATCCTTCAGAGAGTGGCACTCATCAATGGTATGCCCCTTCATGCCAGAATGGTATGCACAGGTTTTGTTTGGGTTGACCCATTGGGAGGGGTTTTCGGGGTTTATAGCAGGGATAGGGGTAATGTAACCAACAACTTTGAGCCTTTCATACAGCTGGTCGATAGGTTTGACAATGGCTATATACTGTTTGGGGGGTCTGCGGTCGAAGTTTGGTCGGGGTCTAGGAAAGTTTTGGCGAGTGGGAGGTGGTTGATAGTGAGAGGGTTGAGTATTGTAGGCTTGATATCCATGTGCGGGTTGGGAATATCTGGGCGAAGTGGTCTGATATGTGGGAGGTGGAGGTGATTGGTAAATAGGTGGTGGAGCTTGGTAGGAGGGTGAGGGTGCTTGGTAATTTGGGGTAGGTTGATATGTGAGTGGAGGTATTGGGTAGGTTTGGTATTCAATTGGGGATTTCGTTCTTTGTGCAACCATCACGGCGCTCAAGTCCCTTTTCTTGGACGTGCCACCAGACTGTAGAGCCTTGTTGGTAGCCTGCAAAGCTTCAAAGTTAGTGACCATACCACTTTTGATACCTTCCTCGATCCTTTCCCCTAGCTTAATGATGTCGAAAAATTTCTGGCTTTCAATCAGCATTAACCTTTCATAGTATTGTGGGTATTGAGCTCGGACGCAAAACCTGTTCATTTGTTCTTCTTCTAAAGCAGGTCTAACCTTAGCGGCTTCTGATCTCCAACGAGTAGCATACTCACGGAATGTCTCTGAGGGTTTCTTTTTTAAGTTCTGGATGTAGAACACATCTGGTGCATTTTCCGCGTTGAACCTGAACATGTCCATGAAATCGGACGCCATACTTATCCAATTTGACCACTTCCTAGGGTCTTGGTTGATGTACCAAGACAAAGCATCTCCTTTCAGACTTCTCATAAAGAGTTTCATGCGAATCTTTTCATCCCTTCCTACTCCGACCAGCTTGTCGCAGTACGTCCTCAAATGGACTCTAGGATCCCCTGTGCCATCAAATATCTCGAACTTGGGAGGTTTGTACCCCTCAGGAAGTTCGACATCTGGCTGAATGCAAAGTCCTCATAATTCAGTCCTTCAATCCTCTTGCTTCCTTCAACACCCTGAACTCTGCTAGTCAGCTTCTTGAGTTCCGCAGCTAGATTCTTGATAATAGAGTCTTTGTCATCAGACTCAGGTGTGCTTGAAGTAGGTTGAGTATAGTGTGTTATGGTTTCCACATAGATGGGGGTGTTGTGAAGATGATCATTTGTGGAGTTTAGTGGTTCAGGGATGAGCAGTGGGGTGTTGTCTGAAGTGTGGCATGTATTGCAGTGGTGATGGGGAGCGGGTTGGCTTTGTGGTTTCGGGATGCTTTGTGGAGGTGTAGGGTTTTGAGTGTTGGAAAAGTTGACATTTGGGGTAGTGAGGGAAAATGACAAATTCGCCAAGTTCCGAACTTGGTCCAGTTCTTCCTGAAACTTCAATAACTTCTGTTCGAGCTGGGAGGCACTTTCCTTGGAAACCTGAATACCCTAAGGAACCTCTACCCTTTCAACTGAGTTCTCCTTTCTAATGTTGCTCAAATCTTCCATCTTTCCCTTGTTCTTGTTTATGATAGGACTCGGAGGAGGAGGAGGAGGTGGAGGGCCCTTAGATCTTGTGGAGTATGATGACGATGCCAGTGTTCACGAACTAACCTTTGGGGAGGGGAATAAACAAAAGGTAAAAAACAAAAAGGTAGCAAGTTAATGCAGATTAGGAGAAGAAGACGTTGCAATATTTAAACACATAGTGTAAGAATATAAATCGTATCCTAATTTGGGAGCCTTGTTGTGCCCGAGGTAGGCCTAGGACAAGTTGATTTGGAGAACTTATAATGCTAAATGCCTCATTTTATTGATAAAAATAAGACGAGTCCCAAAACGACACTAAAATAGCAGAAAAATAAAACGTCACTAATGGCCGTTTGCCTTATTACATTTTAAAAGCAAAAGAAAAGACTCCTAACTACTTGGTCCCAAAAGGACATTCCCCAGACTCGGCATCTTTAGCTCCATCGAACAGCTTTACCAGCTCACGCAGTCCCAACAGCAAATAGGCTCTAGCCAAGTGTCCTCCTTCGCTTTCCTCAGCATTTTGGCAATTTTCAATCCTCTGGATGAACTTTTCTTTCCAATTCCACTTAGCCCCGCTCCAAATACCCTAGTCGCTTGTTGGCGCTGACAGCCATATCTTTCTCTTCTTCAATCAACTTTTGATGGGCTTCTTGAATCTCCTGGTGCTCACTTTCGCATTCCCGTATCCTCTTGCGCAATTGGTTGTACTTGACCTGTGCTTCAGCCTTTTCATCGATCCTGTGACCTCGAACAAACCCAGGTTGGCCCAGACCATTGTGATTACCCTCCAGCCATCCTGAATAGTATGGGGTGCAGCTAGCATGGTATCTGTCTGGCTCGATAGTATCTCTTCCCATGATGATCTTGCAATGCCACATATGCTGAGCTTAGGACTGTCATCAGCTTGGAAATCAGTTCGTAAGTGACTCATCTTGTCGACCCTTGGTATAACCTGCTTCCTACCAGCCTGTATCATGACCCGGAGCGGGACATAAGGGTAAGTTCCTCTTAAGCCGATTAGTATCAGAAACGGCGCGTCCCTGGATCGGGCGATGAACTCGTTAGTAGGGAACCATTCAAACATCCATTGTATTTGATCCTCAGTCAGATTTTCAAACAACTCCACCCATACTTTGGCATCTTCTGGCTGAGCGAACATGTCGGGCATGTAGTTCATTCGCCTTGGTTGACGGAAGTCTATATGATCGTCCCAGTCTCTCCGCTGAATCTCTTGTCGATATTCACCCCTTTGGAGATGCTCCATGAGCCAGAGCTGGAGTAGCAAGTTGCAACCTTCGAAGTGTGGGGCTCCTTGTTGACACTTTTCCAAGGCTCGGTACATTTTTGCAACGATCATGGGCACTATGCTAAAGGGTTGCCCACCAATTCCCTCCATTAAGGTTTTAGTGACCACAGCTAGCCTGGTGTGAATCCTTAATTTCTTCATAGGAAACACTATCATCCCCAAGAAGCAGAACATAAAGACAAAGACCCTTCTGTGGATATGCCCCAATGAGGTGAGGGCGAATTCATCTGGGTAAGTGCGGTAGGACTTACTATGACCGTACTTTTCGTACAGATAGTCGAAAGGAATGTAGGAATCCTTCAAACAGGTCAAGTCTGTGTTTTTCTTTAGGCCCATCATTTTGAGAAAACCCCTACCCTTGCGATTTTCCGACATAAGTAAACCTCGAGTCTCCCACGGAATACCAACTAATCCTCCTATTTCCTCGAGCAGAGGTGTCATCTCAATCTCCCCGAAGCGAAACACAGACCTATCGCAGTCCCAGAATAGAGTAGCAGCTTCTATGATTTTGTTGTTGGGTTGGACCTCCAGGAGAGAAGGCAAATTTCCTAGGTATTTCCGGACAAGGGCCTGATCACTGGAGTGAAGATCCTCCCACCAGCTTAGCAACCTTGGGTGAATGTTGGTGACCATGCCAAATCTGGGGACTTCGTGCCTCATTTCTGCAAAACAAAGTGTTAGACCCTTACCCCGCCGGACTCGACCATTTAAACCAATAATTAGCATAAGCAACATTTAGTTCTCCAAATAAATGCACAAAATATGGTATCCGTTTGGGTTCCTAGGGAACCCAGTGGACTTTGGACAAGGCTGTCTTAAAGAGTCATTATATGGACAACATAACTGACTCGGCTAGGTTTTGACAGTGATGCATGCACAATTGAACAGAGTAGGGTTTCTATAAGGTATTAGACTAGTACTCTTAAGCGGACAACTCAAGAGGGAAAGGCACGGAACCGTCGACTACACCGTTGATCGACTGGTTTTACCGTAAATACGCCTTTGCCAGATTTAAAGGGTGATAATATCGGAAGAGAGTAAGCGCTCATTCTAAGCATTGCTATGGTATTTTGTTTGGCACGAGTGGAATATGATGTTGAATATGCAGTTACAAGAATGAAACAAGTTGTCATGTATTTGCACATTCATAAAGTAATGATTACAATAATTGCTCATAATTACAACAGTATTAAAGAAAGGCAGTAAAGGAAAACATTAAAGAAAAGAAACAAAGGAGCCAAGTCAGTTTCGTAATAGAAGAGAAATAAAGATATTAAATAAAGGCAATAAAGAAGCGGTAAAGTCACAAATAACATGAAATGGTAAAAGCCTAAAGAAATTCCCCAGCAGAGTCACCACGCTGTCGCGCCCCCTCTTTCTCGCGAAATCGGGCTTGTGACATTTAGGAGGACAACTCATTCCCTTTTGGGAATTGGGTTTTGGAACTTGAAGTGTCGACACCTAATGATTAAGTGCATTAGGACACTAATAAGGGTTTGAGTCTCAAGAACCAGAGTTCGGGTAAGGGCTAGAAATTATCTCGAGGGGAAGGTGTTAGGCACCCCTCAAGATCCACTAGTGTAGTTCCCGGCCATGTTACAATTGTGACTTCACATAATCAAGTAAGCAATTAAGGGCCTCAAATAGAAGGGTATTTTCACATCTTATTGCAAGCAAATTGAAAGTTTGAAGAGAATAAAGAAAGCGGAAATTGTTCGGACAATAAAACAAGTTAAAAGAAAAAAAGGGGGTCTTAGGTTTACAAACAATATGGATCACATCAATGCAATACCCGACAATCGCTCCTCAGAAGAGGGGTTGCACGTGGTATTAGCGCACCAGTCATCATATCCATATCTATCCTTTCCCATCCGGTTAAGGTATTAAGCGCGGAATAATATCGTTACTTATTGCATGCTAGTACCCGCCCCAATCCTATCAGTCCCGGAGGCATTTGGGACTACTAGTCCTAAATGGAAGGGAGATTTGGTCTTCAGAGTTTTAAAAGGACAAAATTCTAGGGTGACAATCAAAACATATAAGGCAGGTATGGGGATAACACATAACAGTTTAAAGGGCTCAAACAAGCCTCCTCATTTAAAGACAGATTATTTAGCATGTCTTGCATATACTGGTTATGGTCTGAAATCAAATTAAAGCGTGGGATAGGCTGATTCATCACATATTTCTCAGATGAGGAGTCCGAATTAGCCTTCCCTGGTTGTAATTTATCAAAGACTGATGCAGTTAATTAATTACCTAATGGTTTGCCTAAGTGAGACCTATAGGCATGATATCTAACAGTGCTTACTCCGATTTTAAAGAAAACTTATTGATTGCAGAAAACACATAAGTTCTGCAGATGTTAGACGACATTACCACTGATTTTAGACTTGTAGATGAAATAAACGAATCGGATTCAACTGGTTACTCCTATAGGCATGATTTCTAGGCGTTGTTGATTTTAAGACGATTATGAAGGTGTAGGAGTCCTATAGACATGGTATCTAGAATGAAACTTATTATTACTTAACCTATAACTGTTTGCCTAATGATAGATGTAAAATACAGAAATGCAGAAACTATAGGCATGATTTTTATATGACGTGCACGAATGCAGAAAACTTAGGTAGGATTTTTATATGACGTGCATGAATGCAAAAAACTTATAGGCAGGATTTCTATATGACGTGCATGAATGCAGAAAACTATAGGCAGGATTTTTATATATGCAGAGGTGCAGAAAATCCTACAGACAGGATTTCTAATGCGGAAGTGCAGAAATTGTAAATGGTAACACCTATGAGCATGCTGTCTGCCCTTTGCATACATAAGTGACCCCCCTTTTCACTAGAACCCCATAAGTTATTACAACATAGTACAGACCAGAATGAATTAAGAAAAGTAAAATTACATCAGAAATTAAGCTACAACCAAGGAGCCTAATTCAGACTCAAAGGTCCAACAATATGAGGTGAACCACTTCCAGGATTAGGTTTCCAAAACCTTCTCTTATTTGGGATGTGTAAAAGTTCCTCAAGAGCCTCAAATGGACTTCGGGCAGTGCTTACAACCCAAATATTGCAGAATTAAGAGCATAGTGCAGTGTGGAAATGCCAGCCCTCAGATGTCCAAGTTCAGAGGGAACTCAAGGTCCCAAAGCAAGGCTCATAAGAGGGGGTAGAACTTAGAATCTAAGAGTAAGTGTAAGTGCATAAAGGGGATTTAGGGGAAGGCCATGACAGGCTGGTGGTCACGCCTAGCAATCAAGAGTGCTGGCACACCCCTGACCAGCCTGTTAGCCAAAGTTGGGAGTTAGGATCCATTGAGGATCAGGTCCAGACCTAAGCAGCAACTTGGATGCTGTCAGGCCATGAACCTTAACTCAAACACATAGAAGGGAGTGGGGGTATAGGGAATTCATAACAAACAGCAGATGCAAAGAAAAAAACAATTTACATAGTTAACATTAATCACTGAACATGAATAGCAAAGTAAACAAGCTTGCAGAAACTGTAAATAAACACATAGGGGAGTGAGGTAGAAAAGTTAAATTAGAACATACCAGTTTCAGGGAAAACAAACAAGTAAAAGTAGTCTTAAGAAAGCCAAGTTGCAAGCAGACAGTTCCAAAAGATCTCAGAAAGAGTAGAATGTTGAAAGAGTATTGTAATTGAGAGGTGTATGTGTAAAGTGTTGAATTCGAAGTATTGAACTAAAGGTTCAAGGTGTCTAAGTGTAGAAGGGTCGTGCCTCTTTTATAGTGCAGAAAATAAGTAAGAAAAGGTAAGGGAATAGTATGCAATCAATCACACAGAATCTCCCTTCAGTTAAGGGATTCTGATTTCACACGGGTAGAAGACAATTAAGGAAAGAATTGGATTAAAATCTTTTCCAAAGTAGTACAAGAAGGGTAAATACACATGGTTTATTTAAGGCAAAAGTCCAATGGTACACGGTTTGTCAAAAATAAGGAAAGGGAATCAATCAAACAGCCAGGGAAATCAAAATTACAAGTTCAATTCGAATGAACCAAGTCAGAAAAAGGTGAAGGAGGTTCAATCAAAGAAAATCAGTAACAATCAATCAAACCCCCATTAGAGGATTTCAGAATCAATCATTAGTTGGTAAAAACCTCTTGAAGGCAGAGTTTCTCATATATAAAGCACACAAATAGGTGAATCAAGAAGGAACTGTCATGTTACTTAGAAAAGAGTCTAACATAGCAAGGTTCAGAATCATAAGCAAAGGGATACGAGTTTAGTTTGTAGACTCATAATGAGTCTGAGAGTCCAGGGTCCCAAAGTAGAACCCTAGTCCAAGATAAAACTTGCCAAAACCCAAAGCCTAGGGTTTTCAACTTTAATCAGAAGCAGAGACGAAAGGACAAATAACAGGCTCAGAGGTCTCTTTCAGAGACTCATGAGAAACAAACAGACGTGATACACAGTCAAGAGCATGGAAAACACGTTTTGAGAAAAAAACTCAGAACTTAAACAAGTTCAGAAGAAAAAGTGATACAAACTTAAGAAGCGGTAGATGAAACACATTTAGCAAGAACACGAATAGAGTCCAGTAAAGCAAACAAAATTGAAGAACTTAACAATAAACACATATAGTAGAAGAGTAATGAAACTTAACAAGGATAATCATGTGAGCACATGAGTAACATGTATAAAAGAAAAGTAGAAAGACAATACATGCGTAGTAAAAAGAAGTCACACGAGCATGATATATACAAACACACATAAAGAAAAGAAGAGGAAGAATCAGAAAGATGTTTTTTTTTTTGAAAAAACCATTTAGAAACCCTAAATCGAAGACAAACGATTTTGAAAAGAAAATTTGGGGAAAACACTTTAAATGTCAAGTAAAGCATAGATACAGCACAGATCTAAGCAAACAAACAGAGAAAGAACCTTGAATAGCTTAGGGTTTCGGCGAAACCCTAGAAATGAGAAAGGCTTGGCAGAAGGTCCGATCTTGAGTCGGATGAGTTAGAATCAGGCTCCTAATGCTTGAATATGCCGGAACATGGTCGGAGAAGCCATATAACTGCAGATCTAAGAAGGATATGAAGAGAGCCATCAGAGTCGGGCCTCGAAGCTTCGAACAACCATGGTTTGATGGTGGAGGGGGGTGAGTACCAACCATCCATGGCCTGAGAAGCCATGAATTCCAGTGAAAGGCGATTGAAAAGGGGTCAGAGACAGCTAGGGTTTCGAAGAACCTTCGAGAGAGTTTGAGGGTGGAGAGCATTCAAAGGCGGCTAGCTAAACATAAATGGGGACTAGGGTAAGGTTTGGGGAATTAAAAATGGAAAGGGGAGATCGTGAGCGTTGATTAGATTGATCAACGGTCTGGATTAAAGGAGCCTTGGGTCGGGTAGTTAAATGGGTCAAAGGGTATGGAATTGGGTTGGTCTTAATTTGGGCGGAATTGGGGTCAAATTGGGGTTAAAATTGAAAGGAAATGAGGTTGTAATTGAAATAGAAATAGGCTAAATGTTAAATAGCCAATTTTTCCTTTTATTTTATAAAAAATAGTAAAAATAATTTTAAAAGCAAATTAAAAGTACTGAGCCAATTAATAATATACAAATATCAATTTAAAAATATTGGAACCAATTTTACAATTATAAAATGCTATTACTCTTAAAATAGGCTATAATTGCAATTGCATGCAATTTAGTCTAAAAGATCGGAAAAATACTAAAACACTTGGGTATGTTTATGTATGCATATATATGCTATTTTGTATATAAAAATACATAGGAAAAATTGGGTATCAACAATTATATGCTGGGGGAGATAGCCCATAACACCAGTCGGGCCTACTAATTATATATTTACCTGTTGGGGGGATATAACCCATAATGCCATCAAGCATGTCATATATGCATATATAGCTACAGTTTGCATTGCATGACTGTACATGAGGCTAATTCATATGTATAAATACCTGATTAGGGGATATAGCCCATAACACTAGATATGTACCAGATCAGAGATTAGTTTAGTTTCAACTTAAACTTCGATTTCAGTTCCAGATCAGTTTCTAGTTTAGACTCTTGTTTAGCTTTCAACTTATATTCAGATTTCCAGCTTATAACATACTTTAGTATGCTTTGTACATATCGTACTCGCGTCCCTTTCGGGGCGCTACGTTTCATGCCGCACAGGTACAAATAGATCATCACTTGAGTCACATCAGTATTTCATCTACTAGCAGTTGGAGTCACTCCACTTACTCCCGAAGTTACTTATCTTTTGGTATGTGTACAGTCAACTAGTTTGGGTATGACGAGGCCCTATTCCATCCCTGTGCAGTTAGTATGTTTTTATATGTCAGCTTGTATTAGCCTTGTCAACTTTTCAGATTGTACCGATCTTATCAGCTATTGTCAACTTTTCAGATTGTACCGATCTTATCAGCTATGCTCATGCTTGTTTAGTTTATCAGTTTATATTCATGATTAGTACATTATCGGCACTTAGTGTCGGTTATCCATCTCGGCCCTAGGCTGGGTCGTGACAATCATCATATCTACTGATGCATGATAAGAGTATATCATTTGTAATGTATATGCCCCAACGGAACACATCCCTGGACTATATTGGTCCTCATCGAGACAGCTCCAGGTCTAAGTACTACAGACAACAAATCAACCCAACATATACAAAGGAGCAGCCTTGAAAAGCAAAGACTTAGGCAGGGTAAGCTGCACCGAAATAAAAATGCAAAAAACACCAGATAACATTCATGTGATGATAACATTCATTTGATAAACAGGAGATAATTTGACTTGAAACTCCTCTCATTCAATTTCCTGCTTCTCTTATGTCTAGCCTGAACTTACATATGTAACCTAAGTTTACCTTGGTAAAAATTAGCTCTACAAAATTCAGCCATCAAAAAATGGCAAAATACTCACTGAGCCGAGACCGATGCTCAGCTAGCAACACTAACCTTGAATATATACTAATGTAAAAGTTCAATTATTTTACTGATTGCTGAACTGTCTTCACCTAAAATTCTGCATAGCACTGCGGCTTCTTGTGATAAAAGAAGCACCAATGCCAGAAAACGTACGCCCAAACACACTATAACCAGAGTTCTCATTGCTCTGTTCTGAGGTGAAAACAGTACTGGAAATCTGAGGACTGCTTTCACTTGACACTTTGACTACATCTGATATACCTCCAAGCTCCTAAAGAGAGAAAAACAAAAAGGGTCCAATTTCAGATCTGTGTAGATGGCTAAAAGGTTAGGGCTTAATAGAAACTCATGACTACCTTTAGGCCTGAGGCAGATATAGCACTATGCAAAGGACGCTGCAAAAGTTTAAAAGGGGATTAGTTCTATTTATCAGCAGAAGATGATAAAGAGCTTCATGTATAGGACTATTTGGAAGACCCTAACTTCTGAAGCATTCTGATCGTTAAGACCAAGGTTGAAGTACTTCTACAAAGTACTTAACACTCTGGGAAGGGCCAGTGTCGGTATAATGTTTATCCAGTTCAAGCTAAGTTAGACTTTTGCTTGTAAACTGCTTCTATAAAGCTAATGTGAGTAAAAATGGGGCAGAAACTGGTCTTCAGTATTAATGGCTGCAAAATTAACCAATTAACAAACCTTCGGAGATGCATTAGAAGCAGATGGAGATGCATTAGAAGCAGATGGAGATGGTTGTTCGATTGATGAACTTGGAGACAAAGGCCCAGCCTACAGAAAAGTTGAAGCAAAATGCAGGTTATTACCAGACAATGCATAGCCAGTATCACAAGATTGGCATGCAAAGAAAACTTAAAAGTCTTAAGACAAAAAGCAAAGAAGTCACTCTTTAATGTAAATTTGCCAGGACTTCGAATCAATTAATACAAAGTCAGCACTAGAAGTCAGCCTTTCCCCATATGACTGAAGATCAAAAACCAACATGGTCTTGCAACAGAAATAAGTAGATCATTCAACTTTTCCAAACCACCAAGAGCAGGATAAATTATAAAGACACAAACAAGAGATGGAAGAAGGAATCAGGTCTGCAGCACGATAAGCCTTTTATTTAATTTATTGATGACGGAAGATAAGCCATTTTAACTATAAACCAAAGAAACTATTGACTCAGGCAATGTTAACATAGTTTCACAATTTACCCGTGTTGAGGGAGTTACTGATGGCAATTCCAGGGCAGGTCTAGATAAGCTAGATGGGGATGCCTACACATTGAAGACAACATGGTTAGGAGAAAAGCATAGGGAAAAGAAGAAATCAAACACTAAGAGGAGTTGTACCTCAATCTGCTCCTTGACTCTACCAATTTCATAGCTCCTCACAAAAGCAACCAACTTTTCCACGCCATAGTTTGTTTCATTCTACACAGATAATAATACTACCATGACTATTACGCGGACAAACTTTTAAGCTAAGCCAAAATATGAAATTAGCAAGCCAATTCAAATACCTGTCTCCCTTCAATCCTACTAATTTTTGTCCCCTGTTCATATAAGAAAAGGCAGTTTTCAATTCCACAAGACAAATCAAATCTAGCTAACAAGGCAAAATATACAAGAAAAAAAGTTCATACGGAAATGCTGAGAAAATATCTCACCAGTGATCTGACAACTTGGTGAACAGATTGGACATCCTCACTAAATTTGCTCACTTCTCCTCGAATTTCAGAAACCTATACATTTAACAATGCTGTGTCAAATATCAGAAATCTCAAACATTCAAATTAACTAAATGTACAAGCCATTATGGCCTCACCTCATCTCTTGTAGCAGCAGTATTATCCACACACTCGTCTATTTTAGAATTGACGCGGTCAATTCGTGAAGCTAAATGACGCTTTGTGGCCTGGCAAGATAAAGGAACCCAATAAAGTTAATGACACTAAACATAACAGAAAAATGTGAAGAAACAAACATCACAGCAGGCAGGCAAGCAATGGTTAAAATCTTAACCAAATATCTCCTGTAGACTGAATAACTGCCCTACCTACCAAGGGGTAGAACAGTAAACAGTAAACAGTAAACAGGACCTACTGCATAACACAGATGCATTGAAGCAAACCTTGGGCATCTCTTATTTGATAGCCACATGCAGAATGACCTGAACCAAGCAGTTCATTTTTCTTTTTCTATTTTTTGGTGTCTCGGTCATGAGTCACGTTAGTGTCCCTTTTTTTTGTTTTGAACAACCGTGGTATCCGGGCCAGCTGACGCGCACAGAAATAATTTCCACGGGATACCTGCTAACTCCCACCAGCAACAGGTACCAGGTAACTCATAACTCTGTCCACCAAAACTTAGACAAATGGGAAGAAATCACCTAGTTTTTTGTTTCCGCTAGGATTAGAACCTAAGAACTCATGGTTCTCAATCCACTTCATTGACCACTAAGCCACACCCTTGGGTGCGACTTATGACTTAGTAAAGAGTGTCTTAAAGAAACAAAGCACAATAAATCACCTGTAGAAAATTCTTTAATGGTGTGGCTCATGTAGTCATGCATGCTTAACATAGCATTCATAACACCTAGAGCTATAGATACATGATTTATAGTCAGTGGTACTCGTAACTTCCCTAATGCCATATGTCAATGAGCACGCATACAGTAGGAATCATGACAATACAAATGAAATCGGCCGTCATGCCAATAATCACCAATTTGAGAACACAAAAAAACTCTTTTTACAACACCAATAAAATGAGGATTCATTGTCTGAACGTCATATTCCTAGCTTAATGAGTATTTTGTTAGTAAGGAGGCAACTGTCCTAGCTTGATGATTATTTTTCGTCAATACGAGGCGTAACAACGATACAAACAGAGAGAAGTGCAGCCTCAATCATGAACTTCAAGATGCATGGAAACAGGTCATCATCATGAGCAGTTTGAGTTTTTATTTTAAATACAAAATAAGGTAATAACCCTTGGAAGATATCCAACGACATTGGACATATACAAAGCATACAGAATTCACTTCACAGAATCGTACATGGCGATTACACAACGGATTTACTGTCCAACTCAGTCTGAGTTTCACATGTTTATATGTATTTATAAGAAGAGTAAATCAGGAATATCAAGAACTTACAGAAATAGATGTATATACACTCTCAAGCTGTTTGGATACATTAGCACATGCATCAGATAAGCTCCGCCTGGTTGCAAACATTAATTCGGGAAGCTTCCAACCCTACAAGCATGCATTTCAATTCTAAGGTGGAGTTGTTAAAGAAGCCGGGAAGAGAATTCGAGCCTATGGCATCCAAAATAGCATGCAATAATTAACTATTAGGCTCCCTCTCAGTTACCAAAAAATAATTATAAGGTTCATGTTTGACTAAAAGCATATAGCTAAGATTGGCTATGACGATTGCCTTTTACCTCAACAATTTGTTTGAAAGCCTCATATTAGGAAAATAAACTTAACAGTAAGGGAACACTTCATACTCAATCACCCCATTCCTTGAGATAAGGATGGTGCAGTAAATCATCAAATGGAGGACAGTTACTTGAACCATGAATTAGAAACTTAATTTTTGCATCGAATGGGGATAGTTACTTTAAATATGAATTGTATGTCATCAATAATGTTGGGTGCAAATAATTATGCCCCTGGTAAAAAAAGACATTATTTTGCATCAACATTATTTAAGAAATACAATTTTGCAGAAAGAAATAAAGGTGTTACCTTCCACCAAATATAACCATACCCCATGACCACAACAACAATGATTATAGTGTATCTGCTAGAACCTGCATATAATTTTAAAAACCAAGTTAAATGCGTGAAATAATTCGCAAAATGTCATTGGTCACTGCAATAAATAATGCTGTAAATGAAGCAGGCTGAAAGATTGTTACAGGTTAGGAGATTTTAATTTGCAAGGCATGTACAACACTGACAGTGAGACCACAATTTGTCTCAGTAGATCAAGAAATGACAGTAGAGATGTCCTAAGACACTCCTGGCATAAAAGGCCAGTTGTTTCCACCTGAAGGTGTAAGGTGGAAGGATATTTAATTGCTTCCATATACAACTAACAATCTGTAGTAACAGAAACCTGATCCACTTGATGTCACAATTGTAACAGATCTATTTGAAGCCAAGAGTTGTAGCTCCTGCCGTAAGCTATTAACCTGTAAAGAAAATCATTCCCCGTAAATAAAACTTTGATGAATTCAGCGCAGCAGGTATGCTGATATATGAAATCAATTAAACCACTTTCTGCTTAAAGAGCAAAAATTTGACAGCTTATAGAAAAGGATTGATTATAAAACGCAAGGCACACATAATTACTTGTTATTCTCATCAATGTTCTTTTTCTTTTGGGCTGCACAAGCATCATGTTGAACCATATAGAAAGATGTTTTACAGGAGAATGAAATCAACAAAAGGCTGTTTTAGCGAAAATAAGATATATGATCTTCTCTAAGTACCACTGTTAATATTATGAACCACCAATCCTGAACCCCAAAGTTCTGCATATACAAACTTTATGTAGTATATAAGTCAAGCTCCAATTTTAATCAAGCTTTAAATCGATCTTGAGAGTTGAGTGTGACTCATGTCGATAAAGTAAACGAGCTTAGGATGAACTCAAACTCGAACTTCAGTCCATGTGGATATTTTCAGGCCCATTGGGGAATTATAAAGTTTTATATAACTTAAGCAAATTTTAGAATTGAATTCAATAAAAGAAAATCTTTTCAAGGTGTTGCAGAGAAATGGATTTTGGCCATCAAAGATATAACATATATATAAGAGATATTTAATATCTTCTATTTATCCTTTTAGATACTTCAAGTAAAAAAGGTAAGACGGTCTCATGAACGCAAACGAGCTTAACCACAAGCTTAGTCCCTTAAATGTGGGCTCAAACTTGAGCACACGCTCATCCAGTATAAGTAAATATCTAAACCAATGTTGAGCTTACTTGAGCCCAAAGATCCTTTATTCACAAAATAGCTCGAGTTAGCAAAAGCCCTCTTAATACAATGATCCTCCAAGCCACCAGCCCAGATAGGTGGAGAAAAGAGAGAAAGATAATGGATGCATGTTGGCATTCAAAATATAAAATAATAATAAATAAATAAAAAGTCAAATCCAACCAATGTTGTCAAAGGTTCATTTAAAGCGCGCTTAAGCCTAAAGCTCAGAAAACCTCAAGGAGGGCGCTTCCCCTCGCTTTAGTTGCGCTTCAGTGTAAGGCAAGGCACTAAGGCGTGCGTCTCATTGTCCATTAGCTTCTCTTGAATCAAGCGGCACTAAACAACAACTATAATTGGAAATAAGTGTATTAGCTGCTAAGGGAAATGAATTTGTTACTCCTTGATTTACAATAAATTTTTATTTATTTCCTTCATTGCGCCTTTCTTAGACCCCACTAGTGGGATTTTACTGGGTATGTTGTATTGCGCCTTTTTTAACTAAAGCCCACAATTTAAGTGCGCTTTGCGCTTAAAGCCCAAATAGACCTAGAACGCTTTTTGGAGTTTTTCGCCTTTGACAACACTGGGCTGCTCACTTCATGGCCCTCAAACATCCACATACAGTTTTGGATAAGGCTCGGTTTTCCATGGATGGGGTGCATGGAATGCCTAAGTCTATTGTCTTGGACAGAGATGTTGTCTTTACTAGAAGGTTTTGGAGGGAGCTATTTAAGCTGCAAAAGGTATCACTACCGACATCAATTGTCTATCGCCCACAAACCGATGGACAAAGTGAGATTGTCAATAGGTGCTTGGAGTGCTATCTATGATGTATGACCTTTGAGAAACCTCAAGATTGGCCACAATGGTTGGCTCTGACCGAAGGGTGGAATAATACCACCTTCCATTCAGCCATTAACATGACATTATATGAGGCATATATGGGCAGAAAACACCTCCCTTTTACCCTACATGTGATTTGATTCCAGCTTGACTTGGTCGACGGGAGTTTGCAAGCTAGGGAGGTTACCTGAGAACTCTTAAGTTCCATTTAGAGCAGTGTTATCAAAGGCTCATTTAAGGCGTGCTTAAGCCATGAAGCTCAGAAAAGCTCAAGGAGGGCGCTTCCCCTCGCTTTAGTTGGGCTTCAGTGTAAGGCAAGGCACTAAGGCATACGCCTCATTGCCCATTAGCTTCTCTTGAATCAAGCGGCACTAAACAACAACTATAATCGGAAATAAGTGTATTAGCTGCTAAGGGAAACATTATGAATGAAACAATTGCTCTTGAATTACATATAAATTTTTATTTATTTCCTTCATTGGGCCTTTTTTAACTAAAGCTCACACTTCAAGTGTGCTTTGCGCTTAAAGCCCAAATAGACCTAGAGCGATTTTCAGAGCTTTTCGCCTTTGACAACACTGAATCCAACTAAATGTTCAGAGCAATGTCTCAAGTTAATTTTTTAGTATCAAGTTCCTTCACAACAGATAACTGTCAAGGCGAAAGATTTCAAAATCCCATAGTTTACAATCAATTCATTCCACATTTCCTTTTCCTGAGGACAATTTTTCACGTCCAAAATATGTATTGTATTAGATATGCTAACCCTGATCATCAGGAAATCTTTGTTTAGCTCTTCCCTATTGGGTAAAAGATGGCCCCCATTAGCACCACAAATTATCCACCTCCCTTATTTCTCCTTGAGCCCTATACTTTTGTCCTAGAAAACAGCAAAACTAGAAGAGAGCGCATTTTATCTAGGCCAAATAAGCCATATGCCTCAAGCCATGGGGTGTGCTCCTCTCTTTTAACTTTAAAACCGAAAACTTTATTATGCACCCAACGTGTTGCCTAGTGGTCAATGAAGAAGTGGAGGAGAACCATGAGGTCTTAGGTTCAAACTCCAAAGGAGATAGGAAAGACTAGGAGATTTCTTCTCATCTGCCCAAACCTTGGTAGGTAAAGTTACACGGGACCTATGTTGGTGGGAGGTAGCAGGTACCTGGTGGAATTAGTCAAGGTGCACACAAGCTAGCCCCAACACCACCGTCATCCAAAAAAATAAATTAAAACTCCTATGTAGTAAAATCCCTGCAAAGAAACATCTATTTGTGACACATACAAGTCTATCATTTTAATTTGATACTTGCTCTAGAAAAAAGGGCATGAAGTGCTGCTTTTGTTATAGGAGAGGTAGTGGAATTCAGAGAAATATATAGCTTAAAAATGCTATATTCGCGGCTCTTTGCAAAATAACATTGACCACAATAGTAATACCATTATCTTTGATAACCATTACACTCCAGTGCAAAATCCAAGAAAAAGACACCAAGACTTGGACAAATAATCGCTTCTCGTCCATAAAGCAATGATACCCTGGGCTAAGATTAAATTGGAGACAGCTTCCCTCATAATAGCCTACATCTGTACCGGTAAAAAACCTTCCACAATGACTAATCTGGCTAACTACGCTAAAGGTTCCTCGCAGCATTTGTTTGGCAGTTTAAAGAGATATTTCAAAGAGATACTTCATGAATGCTGACTCATTCCGTTGTCATTACACCATTCATTTGAACTTTTGCTATGTTTACAACCCACTTTCAGCCCTTCGGTTTGTAACCAATTTTTTCTCTCAGATCTCCTTCAAATTCTAGTTCCCCGGAATAACCAGCAAAAAGAAAATGCTGAAGCTTTCTATGCTGATCAAAAGTCGTTCTAATCCCTCCTCTCAGCTCACACTCTCAGTCGGACACCTACTGAAGACTTGCTGCATATGACATACCCCAGTTTCCAAGATCAATCTCCTATAACCCACGCCTTCTACCTATTCCATCAAGAAACTTACCAGCTGATATCTACTGGTCAAGGATGATTCAAGCAAAACTTAAGCCTTAGCAAAAAATTATAATCTTTTAACTCCAGGATCATCATAATGAACAAACTAAAGGAAAATCACAAATTTCAAAGATGAGAAAAACCATTAGCACCAAATATGAACAAGCAAGAGGCAACAATAAAACCTGCTGCATCAAGGAATCATTTTTTGGCTTTGGAGTTGAATTGGTTGAATTATCTTGTCGAATTTGCTTTAACGCAATCTGCAGTCAGAGGACAATGTACTTGCATTAGATCTAGTGCATTTCAAATTGACATGGTAGAGAAACTTAAAAAGCAATGCAACTAGAACTCTCAAAACTCTAAACTGTGAATAACAACCAAACCTTAAATGCGCCGGAGAAAAAATCAGAGACATTTGGCAATCGTCCTTCCTTAGCAAGTACTGATCCAACAATGCCTGCACGACATACAAGATAAATTATTTGATACCAACAACACACTTGTTATACCTTATTAATTTTATTGTTTTTGACTTATTAGTGTTAGGAGGGGAGCCTTGTAGAAGTTGCAGCCATGTGACCAGGAGGTCACGAGTTCAAGCTGCGAAAATAGCCTCCTGCAGAAATGTAGGGTAAGGTTGTGTACATGAGAACCAATGTAATCCAGTTCTTCCCCGGACTCGCGCTAGTAGGAACTTAATGCACCAGGCTGCCCTTTTTATTAACTTCTTAATTTTAATTCCTCCAGATGAAAATTATCCAGAATAAGAGAAAATTGCAATCTTTAAAACGCCATTCATAGTTCTTTCTCCCCATGTGTGAAATCCAAAAGTTGTATAGAATCAACTTCATCTCCTCAAGCTACTCTCCTTATGCCTTATTGTCAAATCATTACTTTTTTTCTCCAAAATCTTCAACTCTTCTACTTTGTTAAGGCATGAAAGAGGCCCAAAAGTAATCAACGGTTATTGCTCCCCAAGTTCCCCTTTTCATTTTAGGCAAAGAGGTTGTTTCCACATCTCAAACACGACAAACTAACTCTATTTTTGCGCCAATAAAGGCGGTAGTACTTCAATTGCCAATTGCTATTCATTCACTTAGGGTTTAGCAAACCACTAAAAGTTTGCAACTCAAAACTTTTGATAGCAACAAAACGGTTTCGGATAATAAATAACATAATACGCGCTACACATCCTATTTCACCCAGAGCATAAAGTATTAACTAAAAATCCAGCTAAGCTCACTATAACCAAACAAAAAAGAAAAATTGATACGGGAGGAGTAACGGAGAAACAGCGAGTACGAACCAGCACCAACGAGGATAGTGAGCTTGCCGAGAGGGAGAGCCATGGAGATTTTCGGAATCGATCATGAAAAAGAGGAAACCATTGATTTCTATTTGCAATCTGAGAATTGCAGAGTAAGTCACTGAGCTGCGTTGATAAATTAAAATAGGACGACTTGGAGAACAAGGCAGAGTCGTCTGATCGTTCAACCCTACTTTTGTGAGTTTCGCCTCGGAATCTTATTTTAGCGAAAATATAAGTAAATAATAAATAGATAAATATGAAAGAAAATCTGCGGATTTTTGGATTTACGCAAAGGACCCTATGTTTTAGCATAAAGAAAGAAGAATATGCTTCCTCGTATTGGAAAGAGAAAATTACATTAAGAGCCTATTTTAGCTCATTGAAGGGAGCTGATAAACATTAGGCGGTAAAAAGAACTTTTAGGGCTCATTTAGTTGCTGGTTAGAGTTAAGCAACTACTAATAAGGTAGAGATTTATTCAGTAGCGGAGCCAGGATTTTCATTTAGGGGAATCAAAATATAAAGAAATGAACTCACAAAGAAGTTAAGGGGTGTCATTATATAGTATGTATACATATTTTAAAGACCAATTACCCAGGTAAACAGTGTAATTTTCCGACAAAGGGGTATCAGTTGACACCCTTTAGGTGCATGTGGCTCCGCCACTGAATTTATTATGTAGGAATTAGTTATGCAGAGTTTTGTTATGCATGATTCAATTATGAATGAATTAGTTATGTAAGGATCAGTAATGCAAAGATTATTAATTTATGGATTGTAATATAGAGATTGTTTTTTGTTAAATATTTACTTTATTTTAATTATATTGCCACGATCGGAAATTCCCAACCACGGACCGTAATGACGCCTAATATTCACTTGCTAGACAAGTCAACATTAGCTATGAATTTACCAATTTTTAACAATTTAAAAGCAAAATAATAATAATTAATGACTGAAATGCTCTAAAATACATAAAACAAAACCATAAATAACGCAGTCTATACTAGTTCCATAAATCTAGAGTTACAAGTACATGATCAACTAGAATACTACCATTGAAATCTGAAACAAATTACAACTATTCGAAACAAGGTAAACAATAAGCTAACTAAGGAAGAGGACTTCAGAGACTGCGGACGCTGTTCAGCCCTACCTCAAGTCTCCTGAAAAGACATGATCCGAGTAAGCCTTCGCTAGATACCGTTGGGGCCAGTACCATAGTCTGCACAAGAAGTGCAGAAGTGTAGTATAAGTACAACTGACCCAATGTACTCCGTAAGTGTCGAGCCTAACCTCGACGAGGTAGTGACGAGGCTAAGGCAAGACCCCTACAATAAACTTGTAAAGTTATATATATACATAAAAGAATAACAAATAAAGAGTCAAATGAAACAACGGAGGCGGGTATAGGGGATAACATACTGAAACAGTAAGTGAGGAACCATGAAACAAACCTCTGTCCAACACGGGCAACGAAATTACCAAATCATAATCCACATCACCAAATATCAAGTAAAACAATAAAATCAAATAAACTCTGATGGTAGGCTATAATATCATGTTTTAGTCGCTTATTGCATTCTAATTCACTGCACTTTACTTATGTTTGAACTTTAATTGGCAGTGTTTTGCACTTATTGTATGTTTTATACCTTGTACGAGTAATTCCGAGTTATGTAGTTATTGTGGAGCTAATTCGAGCTATTTGGAGCTTTGACGTCTTAGTAAAAGCCCAAGAAATTAAGCCGAGATCGTGTTCGGGGGTCGAGGACCACGTCTGGACATAAAAAACCGAGCAAAAAGAAAGACTCTGAGGATTTTGCACTGCTGCGGCGCGTGAGGCGACACGTGGTGCGCCTGCAGCAGTGTATTTTGGCAGCCTGATGGATTCCTGAGCTCTTTGGATTTCCCCACTAACATCTCGCATGGCGCGTCGCCCCATGCAACACGCCTGTGTATTTTTCCCAGAGCTATTGTCCTATTTCGGCTAGGAAAGGGTGATTTCGTCTGGCCCGATCCTACTTGGTATAAATACATGAAAAAATATTATTTTCTGGACTTTTGACATACTTTCGACCTAAGGGAGCTAAGGAGGAGTTGGAGGAACAAAATCACAAGATTTTATCATTCATTCCTCACTCAAGACCCAAGTTTGGATTGAATTTATGTTTTTCTATCTTTTAATTATATTTGTGATGAATTACTCCATGTCTACGAAGTAGTTCTCTTTTAAGGTTTGATGGATTTGGTATATTAATGATTATTTGTAGATTATAACTCAAGTTTTATATATTGAAACGTTTTGGATGATTTAATTGTTGCATCTATATTCACTAGTTCATGTAATCGAGAGAGGCATAGCTTGTGATATCTTTGCACTATATAATGATAATGTGGATTTGGTTGTTGTGAGCACGTGATTTTTGTTTACACGGCAATTACTCCAAAAGAAATCAAAATAATAACAAATGGCCTTGATGTACAATTTTTGGAATTTACGTTTTTTAGCTATTTGTGGTTTTGTCTGTATTTATTTAGTCTTATCAAATAAAAATATAAAAATATATGTCGTGTGTAAGTTTAGGATATCATTCTTCTATTAGGAATTAATCAAGCCATAATTCGGTTATTAAAAGGAAAATCACAAAAAATATGCATCTTTTATTCTATTTTGTCATTAAGTGATGTTATTTCAATTAAATGTTAATATGTGTGATAATTGTTGTTTAATGTTTGTATAGTTTTATTTTACAATTTAGTTGAGATTTTTAGAAATTAAAGAAGAAAGAAGAAAGGGATTTTCGGATTGGGCATGTTTGAATTAAATAAGAACAGGCCCAAACCAAAATAACCCAGTCCGAATCCCCTTTTATCCGGTCCAATTAGACGGGCCACACGACTGTCCAAATGACGTCGTTGTGTCACCCTCAATTTGGACCGTTAATCTCACTAGATTGACGGTCCAGATCACTCACCCATAACCCCATACCCGACCCGTTACCCGGACCAACCCCGACCCCAATACTAAACCAAACGACACCGTTTGATTAACCCTTGGATCCAGGCCGTTGATCTCGATTGATCTAACGGCCAAGATCAAACCATCCACCCCGTATATAAGCCCTCATCTCGTACCCCGCCCCCTATCCAAGCACCCCTCCCTCATCTTCGTCTCCCTCACCAGACCCAAACCCCACGAAACCCTAGCGCCGCCCCCCTTTCCCCTCACCATAAACCCGGCGGCAAGGACGTTGGTGACCACCATCTTAACACCCTAGGACCATCTCGACCCCCTGAACACAGATCCACTAGCCGTGGGTCTCGAATCTTCCCCCACCATCTCGAATCTTCATTTGAAGATTCGAGCCGGACCTCGACCTACACCAAACCACCCCAAATCCATGCCAGGCAACCCCCTGACCTCCCTCATGACCAAACCAGGTTTGGTTTGGTCCGAATCCAACCAGGAAAACCTGAATCCCAAATCTACCTTGAGAACCCTAGAAGTCCTAAGTCCGATTGTGTCCGTTTGAACCAGAAGATTAGGGTCTAATGGACCTTAATCGAAGTGTTCTCAGTTTGAGAACACTTCGATTAAAGTCCGTTCAACCCCAAGAAAGGTCGATTCAAATCCGAGACAAGGCCTTCTGATTTTTCAAGCCTTTAAGGTATTTCTGTTTCCCTTCTCCTTGTCAGTTCATTTTGTTGTTTTGTTATAGTTAAATGTCTGTTCATATGTCCAAATGTTTAGTTTATTTGTTTTGAATTTTTGTGTCGACTGTTCTGTCCTTGCCCGGACCTCTCATGTGGTCGAATCTCTTTTGCTACTCGTTGATGAGTGTATGTGTTTAACAGAGTAATCGATTGAAATAAATTTCGATCGATTAATTAGTTCCCAGGGTCATTTCTTGTTCTGACTATGCAATCTGAACCCCCTGTTCAATACTGTTCGATTCTGATCATTAGCTATTGATTGTATGTGTTGTAATTTGCGTAGTCGATTCAATATATGTCGTCAATTAGTTTCAGCTTTGAATGGTAATAATTTGATTCATGTTACTTATTTTCTGCTGAAGCTTTGTTTGAATTCAATTAAGAATTGAGTATAGCTACTTATAGTTTGTGCATTTGAATCAGAAACATTTAAGGTTTGGGTTATAGTTGCAGTTCAGGTTTGAGTCTGAATTGATGGCATGAGCACTCTTGGGCAGCATGTGCATTATAGTTTTCCTTATTGAATTAGAGCAAATGGGACAACATGTGCTGTCAGGGCATATGCAGGCTGCCCATACTCTTGTTTTAGGTTAATAAAAGAGAAACCACTTTTTTAAAGATAGGGCTGTCAGGGGGAATCTCATGGGAGGGGTTTTATTTTAATTCTGTTGAGTGGGAAAACAGAAAGAGAACATGGGGGGGGGGGGGATTTTGTTTAAACAGGCTGTTCGAATGGGCTGAGGGGGGGATATGAAAACAGAAGGTTCTCCATTAGTTAGAGAGAGGTTTTTTTTGAGCCATAAAAAACAGTCCTAAAAAAGAAGGAGTTCAGTTTGGTTGGAAGACAATTCCATTTGGCCTTGGTTCAGTTCTAAGCCCCCGTAGCTGATACTGTTTTTTTTCTGGTTTGACTCCAATTCGTGGAAACTTCCCATGCAACCTACTGGTCGAACTTTGGTTTGAGTTCAAGTCCATTTTTTTTTGAGTTTTGCATACTGTTTGTTGCTGCCTGGTTTTTTCACAAATCCTTTCGGGTTTCGTTTGAGTTGTTCCTGGTGCATTTGGTTGCTGAAACTACTGTGTTGCTGGTGTTGTTTGTTGTGTATCACTGCTGCTGTATTTGTTGTTGTTGCTGCCATTCTTGTTGCTGCTGCTGCTGACTTCTCTGTATTCTTTTCTTCTGTTGTATTCAACATCCAGGTACACACTTTGAATCTCACACTGATGTAACAGTAACAATGAGTACGAAATGAAAGATGCAAAGGAGTTTAATTAGCTGTGGCTGTACTTACGGCTTTATAAATGCTGTTAAGATCGTGTAATTTTAGTAGCTCAAACAGAAAAAATATACTTTGGGTTAGCTTGTACTCAGTTGAAACATAGTTTGTTTAAATATTGTGATCTTGTTTACTTAGCCATTTATATGATATGGAATGCATAGGTATTTAGTATATCAATAGCTAAATCTCACCTCTATTCTTGTTTCAAACATGCCAATCAATTTGCTTCTAGTTTGGGCGAAAAATGCAATAAGTAATTGATTCCGTTAATCAAGCCCGAATAGGTTAGTTTAAATTCGAACTTGAAGAACATTTGGCATAAGTCTAGCATTTCCTTTAATCTTGTATGTAATCTCCTTTAGCAAAATAACAGCATGTTCACTCATGGAATAAGGCACGAAACAATCCCCGCCTTGTTAAATAACTAATCAGGTAATTAACAGGAATCCAGAATTGATCAAGCATGTAATTTAATCAGCGTGTATTTTCCTCTCTTTCATTTTCCTTAGAGACAAACAAAATAGAAAATGTAGTCGCTATAGGCTTATCCTGTCATAAAATGAGACGAGCCTCGCCAAATAAAACGCACAAATTGCGGGGCTCTCAATAATTGATCATAACAAAATATTTAAAACCCGGAATGGTTTGGTTTAGTGAACTTCACTGCCCTCCCCAAAATAATAACGCGATAGTCTCTTTAGGCACGCTTTAATAATGTTACTTTTCTTAAATTCGGGTGCGCATTTATGTGACCCAAATCTAAATCTCAACGGAGTCGGAACGTGTTAGCAACTGCGGGTGCATTGATTGTGACGTGGTTCAAGGCGCATTTTCACGACGTTGCAATTCTATAAAAAAATAAAAATAAACGATAATGATAAAAGCGGTTTAAACTCAATAAAAGCACATAAGTCACAACATGTATTTTAAAATCAGATATTTAGCCATTATAACAATTTAAGCGACCGTGCTAGAACCACGGGATTCGAGGGTGCCTAACACCTTCCCTCGGGTCAACAGAATTCCTTACTTAGAATTTCTGGTTCGCAGACTTCATTTGGAAAATCGAAAATTTCCTCGATTTGGGATTCAAGATAAACCGGTGACTTGGGACACCAAACCTTTCCCAAGTGGCGACTCTGAATTAAATAAATAATCCCATTTCGATTATTGTCACTTAAATTGGAAAAACTCCCTCGCGCATTTAACCCTTCGGGGCGGGCGCACAAAAAGGAGGTGTGACAGCTCTGGCGACTCTGCTGGAGAATTTCACCCAGAATCACTGGTTCAGGGTTCAAGAATTCGAGCTTAGAATAATTGTTATATTTGGCTTTATCTGATTTTTACATGTTTGAGCCTAATGTGCTAAATGCTGCTTTTACCGCTTTGATATTATTTGACTGTATATATAAACTGTGCCGAATCCTTCTCTCTTTACCTCCGGGGATGTGCTTACTGGTTGAGACTCCCTATTCTGTTAGTGTCATACCCTGAAATAAAAAAGAGGCTCGGACAAGTTACGAAGCCGGATGGCCTTTTGGTTCCCGGTAAGTTGCGCCCTCCTCGACTCGAGTTGTCCGCTCGGGTACACAGTCTAGAACATATACCCAGGTTATAAACCTAGTATAACGAAACCTTGTGCCGGATCCCTAGTAGGAACGCTTATTCTCATTATGTTGCATTTGACATAGGGGACTCAACACAGGGGTTGGGTCTGTCTAGGATAGGCAACCTGAAATAAAAGACCATCTTGCTGCATCCCGTTTGTTTTGCGCATTTATTTGCTTCAGATCTGCATGTTGACCGGTTTCTAAAAAGGGGTTCAAAAAAGAAGAGAAATAACAGCATAGGGAGATAATTACTTATTTTGGAAAAATAAAACCAATGTCCAAGTAGTGTCAAAATCTCGCCAGAATTTGCTTAAAAAAAAAGAAAAAAGAAAAATGAAAACAAAATTTGTCTTTTAGTTTTGACTTATTAAAAATATATATATAAAAAACAAAAAAAAAATTCTTTTAATCACTTTCAAAATAAAAATTTGTAAAAGTAAAAAAAAGAAGGGAAAATTCAAAATTCAAAAAAATGTTGTTTCTTTTGTAGTATCTCTTTTATAAATTCAGACTAATAGTCCAAATACTTCCTTAAAAAGATTTTTCTTTAGTCTTTATCTCTTTTCAAAATAAAAAAAATAAAATATAAAAAATCCAGAAAAATATTTTTTCTTTTCTTTAAAAAGATTGTATTCAGAAGGGGTTTTACTCTACGCTTGATCAAGCCCGAACTACGCCGGTTTGATTCTCGCAGGGTGCGAGATACGTAGGCAACCCTCATCGGGTCCAACCTCCCCGTTTTCGGAAATAGCCAAAATATCAGAATTTTAATTTGTGAGTCGGGTGATGCCGTTTTGTCGAGAATAGCCAAATGTTCCCGAAAGGGACGCCGGAAGGCTATCTTTGGATAAACAGCCATTTTAGTCATTTTTAAATTTTGACCAAATTGCCCAATGGCCTTAGGATCCTCGTCCCCGAGGATCTGCGAGGCCATGTTCCCAATATCGGGTCACCATTCCTAAAAATAAATAAATAATAATAAATAAAAAAAATCAAGTGATGCTTTCGTTGTCAAAAACAGCCGAATGTTCCCGAAAGGGACGGCGGAAGGCTGCTATTGCATAAACGGTCGTCTTTGGTCATCGTTTTTTATTTTCGACCGGTTGATCCTCGCAGCCTTAAAATCTTCGTTCCCGAAGTGCTAAAAGGCAGCATTCGAAAACCGAGTCCATCATTTTACAAAAAAAGGGAAAACATAGTTTTATTTTTGAGTCTAATGAAAGTTTTTCGTTGGCATAATCACCTTAATAAATGTGTAGGATGAGCACGATACAAAACAAACCCTTTTCAATAATGACCAAGATCCCTTTCGAGTTGCGATTATGGTGGAATGATTTAGGCAAGGAGGGGCAAGACAAAGTAAAGAAGTATCTGAAAGATCTCCCGGATTTACTAGACATTCAGCCTCGGGGTGATATTATCAGATCATTGGTCACTTGCTGGGATTCAGCACACAATGTATTTCATTTCTCGGACTTTGAGCTTACCCCGACATTGGAAGAAATAGCAGGATACATCGGAGGTGATGAAGCCCCGTTAAGGTTCAAGTACTTGATTGCACCTAGGGCCGTCACGGTACACCGGTTTCTGGATTTCCTAAAAATACCCCGAACATTTCACCATCCAGATCTTGCCAAAGTTTTCTGCAGTCTCCACCTCATATATGCTAGATACGGCCACGTGGGCGGGTTCAATAAGCCAGACTTCAAACTATACAGTAGAGGTAACCGACAAAAGTGGGACGAACACAGGCTGGTAGCTTTTATGACAGCTTTTTTGGGTCTTATAGTGTTCCTAAGGAAAAACGGAAACATCGATCTAAAAGTAACTGGGGTCGTCAGTACTTTGCTCACCCAAGATAAAAGTACTCTGGCGCCTATGATTATGGCTGACATCTTCCGGGCTCTCACTGCTTGCCGAGCCAGGGGTGACTTTTTCGAAGGATGTAACCTATTGTTGCAAATGTGGATGACCGATCATTTATGCTACCGCTCCCCGCTCTTGGGTTACGGTTCGCCCGAGAAAACTTGTATTGGAGAATTCTACATAAGAATCAAAGGGTTTAGTCTACCCGAGGGAGTTACAGCTTGGATGTCATTTTTTCGAACTCTCACTGCCAACCAAATCCAGTGGACGCTCGGATGGTTGCCTGTTGAGGAAATCATATACATTCCGGCGACCAGGCCCCACTTTCTGTTGATGGGACTTAAAAGCATCCAACCCTATGCACTGTATCGGGTTTTGAGGCAACTTGGGAGGTATCAAGTAGTGCCGAAAGATGAAGACTTGAGTACCCAAGTGATTGAAATCAGTCCAGACGGTCGTTTCCCCGAAGAAGAAGTCCGCCAAATCTGGAGTGAGTGCCAACACCTGACAGCAAACACTTGTGTGATGGATACGGCTAAAAGGGGAAGTTGCCCCGGGGTATCACGCTTGGTTTAGAGGTGACATATCCTGCGAGAGACCAGCTAAAAGACCTCATCTCAAAGATTTCGTTGAGTCATCCCAAGAGCAATGGAACTGGTTAGCAAAAGAAAAGGGGTATCGGGCAGAGATCGGTGATTTGAAGTAACAGGTTGACAGTCTGAAATTCAATAACAGTATGCAAATCGCTGCGGATCGAGGCGAAAAGAATAGATTGGCCCAAGAAAATGAAGAACTTAGGGCCCAAATTCAGAAATTGAGATTGGCTCTTGATAAACAACCAAGGAGTCGATCAGACGAGCAGTTGATAAAAGGGCTGAAAAGTGAAGTCAGGGAATGGCGAGATGGTTTAGAAAAGTCTGAAAACGTCATGGTAGAGCTCAAGGTACATTGGGGTACAAGAGCAGATAAGCATCGCCGATACTTGAATCAATTGAAACGCGACCACGAGAAAACTGTTGCCGAAATGAAGAGAGAGATGGCTACACTTGAGGTTAAAGCAGTTAATCAGGCCGAGGATTTCCAAATTGAGAGAAGATACTGTTACAACTTGTTGGCCCAGATGAAGGTAGAAGTATGACAACTGAAGAATCAATATATGCAGGATTCTCAGGTTTTAAAGATGTACAGTGATCAGATAAAACGCCTGCTCATAGAGAAGAAGCAAACCAGAGATAAGATCAGGACCATTGCTCATGCCATCATCAGACGGTGTCTACAGTGTAAGAACATGACCAGCATTACCATTCTCTCGGCAGTGATGGGTTATGTCAAGCAGACCATGCATGAGCTGGAACAACTTGAAAGGGATCTCGCACCTAGGACTGCGGCGAGGCCGAACAATGCCCCGTGGGCACCAATTTTCGAAACCTTAATGTATTTATAGGTCGAGTCTGTATCTTAGCATCTTCTGTCCGTCTTTTCGCATCAGGGTGCATTAGTCTGTTTGAGTCTATGTTTATTTTCAAGGTTTGTTATTTTTCCTTTTTCAAAAATGTTGGTTGTAATAGATCATTTCAGTAATAAAATGTGTGCTTCTTTTACACTCATCTGTTTTGAACTACGTAATGATCTGATTCACGCGACATCGTGATACGTAGGCAATCCTCATCGGATCCGGTCACATTTTAACTGCAAAAATTGAAAACAGTAATAAAAAGAGAAAGAAAGAAAATAAAAAAATAATAATAAAAAAAAATAATAAAATAAAGGGGAAGCCTAAAAGGAAGCCGGAATGACGCATGCTTTCGTTGCAAACATGTAGGAATTCACTTAACTGTATAGGTGCATCATGCCCCAACGTGAGATTACCTATCTGTTATTTGTTTCGAACTAACCGTTCGTTTGTCGTTGAGTCCTTCCAGGTTTTATAAAAGGCGGTTGGTTTGGTGAAAGTCTGGCCTCACATTCATACTTCACGAGGTCGAAAGGGAGTGTTCAATTACCTGTTGTTAAGTCAAGAGGGGGTACTCACACTTACTTCACAAGATCAAAGGTAAGCATAGAAATGTCTTCAGAAATTCCGTTGCCGACAGTTCCTGTTTCTGAGGAGAGTTCGATCTCGGCCGTCCTCACGCCCGAATCTGCAACTGCGGAGGAAAATAGAATCCTGCGGCTCCGCATGTTGGAAATGCTGGATGACTGGAGTAACGGAAAAGAGCCGCCAAGTGTTATCCCTGGGTTCCCTGAGTTGTTCTCCAGGACAAGTGGGACTTCCAACGTCCCCATAAGCTATCCGGCTACCCCATTCGGGTACCCAGCCATTTCGGCCTTCTCTGCTGGATCACCCTCTGATTCTTATCCCTGGTTGTCAACAACAGACGTAGCTACGACCATATTTACTGCACCTCCCTGTCCGATCGTGGCGCAACCCGCTACACACAAGCCAAATTTTGACTCATCCTCATTCACATTCCAAGCACCATCTTTCTCACTGGAACCAACTCGGTTCGCCACCAACACTCATCCTCCACAGCCTCAATGCGAGTTTGCACCTGGGCAGGATCAAAACCCCAAAACTGCTGAACAAGATGAGATGGCAAAAAGAATGAGGAGCCTTGAGCAGAGTTTGAAAAACATGCAAGGTTTAAGCGGACATAAGAGTGTCTCCTATACCGATCTATGCATGTTCCCTCACGTGCACCTACCCGTGGGTTTCAAAATCCCAAAGTTTGAGAAGTACGACAGGCACGACGACCCCATTGCTCATCTCAAGAAATATTGCAACCAATTGCGGGGAGCCGGCGGAAAAGAGGAATTGCTAATGGCATACTTCGGGGAAAGTCTGGTAGGAATAGCCTCAGAATGGTATATGGACCAAGACATATCTCGATGGCATATATGGGATGATCTCGCCAGAGATTTTGTGAGACAATTCTAGTATAACATCGACATTGCACCAGACCGAAATTCTCTATCAAACTTGAAGAAGAAACCTTCAGAAAGCTTTAGAGAATATGCTATTAAGTGGCGCGAGCAGGCATCGAGGGTAAAACCTCCCATGGACGAGATAGAAATGGTCACTACTTTTCTCCAGGCTCAAGAATCAGACTATTTCCAGAATATGATGTCAGCCATGGGAAAGCCTTTCGCGGAAGCAATCAAGATCGAGGAGATGGTGGAGAACGGTTTGAAAACGGGTAGAATCTTAAGTCAGGCAGCCATAAGGGCAACTTCCCAAGCCGTCCAAAGCGGGTCCGGAGGAATGGCAAGAGGGAAGAAAAAGGAAGAAACGTCCATGGCAGCATCAGAAGCAAGGGAATATCGTAATCTCAGGCCCCGTTTTTCAGAAAGAACCCCACAACACTACTACCCCCACCAAAATGTGACATATGCTCCTCAACCCTACATGGTCATGAATACCCAGCCCTATGTCCATCTGCCACAGCAAGCCAATCGAGGCCAAGCTTCACCTCCCAGAAATCAGCTTCCCTACCGCAACCACTATAATCCACAGCCTCCTTAAAATAACTTCCGCCCTCAGGAACCACCTAGAAGACGAACTTTCACACCCATCGGTGAACCATATTCTACTTTGTTCCCAAAGCTAGTCCAGTTGGGTTTCCTGCAGCCAGTCCCTCAGACAAGGCACAATCCGGCATCACCTACTTAAAAAGCCGGTGTTAGGTGCGCCTATCATTCAGGAGCGGAAGGGCACGATACAAATGATTGCTGGGCTTTGAGAAGGGTAGTCGAGAATTTAATAGAGTAGGGGAAAATAGTACTAAGGGACGAGGAGGTCCCAAATGTGACTAACAATCCGTTGCCTGCTCACAATAACGGGCCGCTGATTGGAATGATCTGCGAGGACAAAGAATTTGATGTTGCTTTAAAAGCTATAATCGCCATCGTCGATGCAGGGAAAAGGCCTAAAACCACCCCGAAGCTAGAGAAAGGGGAAAAGAAGGTCAGTACTATCAAGGGCGAGCCCGAAGAGAAGGTGGAGAAAAAGACAGTAACGATGGTGCCTGTAAGGAATGAAGTTCTTTACGTTCCACGAGGTCGAGCAGAGAAACCGCAGAGTTTCGAAGTCAAAAGGGCAAAACCAATGTACGTACCAAAAAGGGCCTTTGTGGTCCGGGGGACGATTCAACCACCTCGGCTGAATGAGCTAGTGGTTATTGGACGCGTGCCACAAAGGCCAATGACAAACCCGTCCACAGTACCGGGAACTATCAAAGAACGTTGGTTACGTACAAAGGTAGAGAAGTCACGGGAGAACTTCTGGAAAATACTTTCATTGGAAGGTATTCGAACACTCAAGATTTAAACAACGCCACACAGAGACGCTTACCACCAAAGAAGCCTGTAAGCATTGAAGAAGCGGAAGTTTTCTTCCAAATGATGAAAATGCCAGACTACGAAGTAGTAGATCAATTACGCAAGTGCCCCGAGCAAGTGTCCATGCTATCTCTGCTGATGAGGTCGGCTGAACACCAAAAGATCTTGCTCAAAACCCTGAACGAAGCATACGTACCAGTTGAAACCTCAGTCGAACAACTGGAACGGATGACGGAGAGGTTCTTCGCCGTTAACCAGGTTTCTTTCAGCAAGAACGACTTACCTCCAGAGGGAGCAGCTCATAACAAAGCCTTACATCTGACAGTTAAATGCGAGGACTACTATGTCAAGCGGGTAATGTTGGATGGAGGATCAGGTGTTGACATTTGTCCGCTCTCCACACTGCAGAGAATGGAAATTGGGACCAAAAGAATCCGCCCCAATAATGTCTACGTAAGGCCTTTTGATGGTGTCAAGAGGGACACCCTCGGGGAAATAGACTTGGTGTTGACTATAGGAACAGTGGAGTTTGAAATAACTTTCCAGGTGCTTGACATGGATACGTCCTACAATTTTCTCCTCGGCAGACCTTGGATTCATGCGGCAGGGGCTGTACCTTCCACTCTTCACCAAATAGTGAAGTTTGAGTACGAAGACCAGGAAATTGTGGTCCACGGAGAAGATGAACAGTCTATTTATCGGGACCCATCCATCCCATGTCTTGAACTAAGGGAAGGGAGCGAGCACACGGTTTATCAGGCTTTCAAAGTTGTGCTAGCAGAGCAGTATGAAGAGGGAAGACCTTGCCCCCAACCTTTCTTGTCTAACGCCTCAATCATGGTGGCTAAAGAGATGATCTGGCATGGATTCAGGCCAGGGAAAGGGCTCGGACGAACATTGCAAGGAATAACGGAACCCATTACCTTGCCTTCCCCCAAGAAACTTTTTGGGATAGGTTTTCAACCCACTCCAAAAGATGAAGAGTGGGCAAAGAAGAGGAAAAATGAGGGTTGGAAACTGCCTCGACCATTGCCGGATTTATATGAAACTTTCGTCGGACCAAAATACACCGAAGAAGAAGATGATGAGGTTTTCACGGCCGAAGAGATTGAGGAGATATGTGGGGCAATGAGAGAAATGCTCTACGAAGCTCACATGGTTCAACCAGGAGAAGGCACAAGCACCGCTGAGATGCTATATGTGGGGCCAAACGCCAAGCTCCGAAACTGGGAGGCCATACCATTCCCTACTAGACAGGAGTCCGGGTAGACCTGTCCTGCCACCTCTCCTGCATCACGAGTTATCCCCAGGATATAACTTGGATGTTTTTCCCTTCAATTGTTGTTTTGAATTCCTGAGTTATAGACATTGTTATCTTCCAAATTCCAAGAAAACAAAAATCATTGTTTTCTCATTTTTCCTTTGTTCTGATTTTTGTTATTTTTCCTTTATCTTTTCTTTCAGTTATAATAATGCGGCTTTAAATAATATGACATGCTTGCGGACTTCACGCCCAGATCACAACGAGCTATTTAATTGTGAAATAATGAACCAAGAACCAGAATATGACGAAGAAGAGGCTTTTAGGGAAATAAACCGAGAATTGGAACACTTTGAGAATAAACCTAAGCCGAATCTGAATGACACTGAACCGGTTAATTTGGGAACTCCTGAAGAAATTCGAGAGACCAAAATAAGCATTCACACGGACGAGAAAACGCGAGACGCAATAATTCAACTCCTTTTTGAATTTAAAGATGTGTTTGCTTGGTCATACGATGACATGCCAGGATTAGGTGTTGATCTAGTGGTTCATAAATTGCCAATTCACCCTGACTGTCCTCCAGTTCAACAAAAGCAAAGAAAGTTCAAAACTGATGTCAGTGACAAAATTAAAGAAGAGATCACCAAGCAGCTGAAAACGGGAGTGATTCGGGTAGTCCAGTATACCACATGGTTGGCGAATGTAGTTCCAGTGCCGAAAAAAGATGGGAAGACTCGGGTATGTGTGGATTATCGAGACTTGAATAGGGCGAGTCCCAAAGACAATTTCCCATTGCACAACATCCACATCCTTGTTGACAATTGCGCCAAACATGAGATACAGTCTTTCGTAGATTGTTACACTGGGTATCATCAGGTGTTGATGGATGAAGAAGACACCGAGAACTCTGCCTTCACTACACCTTGGGGCACTTACTGTTATCGGGTTATGCCATTTGGTCTGAAGAATGCTGGGGCAACTTACATGAGGGCCATGACTGCCATTTTTCATGACATGATGCATCAAGAAATAGAGGTGTATGTGGACGACGTGATAGTCAAGTCCAGGACGCGGGACAATCATATCCAAGACTTGAGGAAATTCTTCGAGAGACTGAGGAAGTACGAATTGAAGCTAAACCCAGCCAAATGCGCTTTCGGAGTCCCATCGGGCAAGCTTTTAGGTTTCATAGTAAGCAGGAGAGGTATCGAATTATATCCAACAAAGATAAAATCTATCAGAGATCTACCTCCCCCAAGAACGAAGAAAGACGTGATGAGTCTGTTGGGCAGGTTAAACTATATCAGCCGATTCATTGCCCAGCTGACTAGCACGTGTGAGCCCATATTTAAGCTATTGAGGAAAGATGCAGCGATCAAATGGACGGCTGAGTGTCAAGAAGCTTTTGACAAAATCAAAGAATATCTTTCAAATCCCCCAGTTTTGGTCCCGCCAGAGCTAGAGAGACCACTGTTCTTGTATCTGACAGTCTTGGAAAATTCTTTCGGTTGCGTCCTCGGGCAACATGACATAACCGAAAAGAAGGAACAAGCGATCTACTACTTGAGCAAGAAATTCACCGGCTACGAGGCCAAGTACACTCTGCTGGAAAGAACATGTTGTGCTTTGACGTGGGTTGCTCAAAAGTTGAGACATTATCTCCAAGCTCACACTACTTACCTCATAAGCAGGCTGGATCCTTTGAAGTATATATTTCAGAAACCAATGCCTACTGGAAGACTGGCCAAGTGGAAAATCTTGCTTACTGAATTTGACATAGTCTATGTCACCCACACGGCAATGAAAGCCCAGGCGTTAGCCGATCATTTGGCCGAAAACCCGGTTGATGAAGCATACCAATCGTTGAGTACTTATTTTCCGGATGAAGAAATAAACACCGTAGAAGTAGTCTCGGAAGACGCTCATGTTTGGAAGATGTTCTTTGATGGGGCCGTAAACGCCAAAGGTAGAGGAATCAGGGCAATTTTGATCTCGCCCTCTGGTCAGCATTATCCTGCTACAGCTAGACTGCGTTTCTTTTGCACGAACAATACAGCTGAGTGTGAAGCCTGCATCATGGGCATGCATATGGCGATCGATCAGGATGTCGAAGATTTATCGATTATGGGAGATTCTGACCTGATTATCCGGCAAGCCCAAGGTGAATAGGAAACTCGGGATATCAAGCTTATTCCTTACCGACAGCACGTGGAGGACCTCGGCAAGCGTTTTAAAACAATAGAGTTCAGGTATATCCCGCGGTGTCACAATGAACTAGCAGATGCACTTGCTACCTTAGCTTCAATGTTACCCTACCCAGGCAACGCACACATCGATCCTTTGGAAATCCAAATCAGGGAAATACACGGTTACTGTAACGTAATCGAGGCAGGATCGTGTACACAGCCATGGTACCATGATATCAAGATGTTCTTGAAGACACAAGAATACCCCGAACATGCTACTGGAGATCAAAAGAGAACCATTAGGCGACATGCAAGTGGTTTCTTTTCAATCTGCTAAGATGTGTTGACGCCGAGGAGGCGGGAAGGATCATGCATGAAGTACACGCAGGAGTGTGCGGGCCCCACATGAACGGGTATGTTTTGGCAAAGAAAATCCTTCGAGCAGGTTATTACTGGATGACCATGGAAAAGGACTGTTTTAGCTTCGTTCGAAAGTGTCATCAGTGTCAGGTGCACGACGATTTGATTCATGCGACCCCCACAGAACTGCATCCCATGTCTGCACCTTAGCCATTCGTTGCTTGGGGTATGGATGTCATTGGTCCGATCGAGCCGAAGGCCTCAAATGGACACAGATTTATATTGGTTGCTATCGACTACTTCACAAAATGGGTGGAAGCTGTCACTCTTAAGTCAGTCACTAAAAAGGCTGTAGTGGATTTTGTGCATTCAAATCTTATTTGTCGTTTTGGTATTCCTGCGACTATCATCACAGATAACGCGGCAAACCTGAATAGTCACTTGATGGGGGATGTATGCGAACAGTTCAAAATAACGCATAGGAATTCCACTCCTTATCGGCCCAAGGCCAATGGCGCTGTGGAAGCAGCAAACAAGAACATCAAGAAGATTTTGAGGAAGACAATCCAGAGTTCCCGACAGTGGCATGAACAGTTACCCTTTGCATTGTTGGGATATCGCACTACAGTACGAACGTCAGTAGGAGCAACCCCTTATCTTTTGGTTTATGGGACCGAGGCTGTGATACCAGCAGAGGTAGAAATTCCTTCGCTCCGAACCATTGTCGAAGCAGAAATTGAAGATAGCGAGTGGGTTAAGACTCGATTGGAGCAGTTGACTTTGATCGACGAGAAACGAATGGCTGCGGTTTGTCACGGGAAATTGTACCAACGAAGAATGGCCCGTGCTTACAACAAGAAAGTCCGACCCAGGAATTTTGAAGTGGGTCAACTGGTATTGAGGCGCATTCTTCCCCATCACCAGGAAGCGAAAGGAAAATTTGCTCCAAATTGGAAAGGCCCATACATCATCAGGAAGATATTACCGAGAGGAGCGTTGTATCTAGGTGATATTGAAGGAAATGATCCTGAAACAGCAGTGAATGCGGATGCAGTCAAAAGGTACTATGTCTGAGTTATACTCCAGTTGGTCCTGACACATTTGAGATGATGAAGGTTTTATTCCCACTACCCCAAACACTATCAACTCTCTCTACGAGCCCTTTGAGCCGGTTACATTTCTTTGGGTTATCAAAAAAAAAAAGGAAAAAAAGAAAGAAAAAAACAAACAAACAAAACAAAACATTGATTGAGCCTAAACTACGTCTGACTTGATTCCGAAAGGATACGTAGGCAGCCTCTCTCTGAGGTTCAGTCACACCAAAATAAAATCCAATTTACCCTGAGATTGAAACCGGGGCACATCAAACGACTTAGAAGTTGTAGTTTCATCTACCATTCTTTTATCAAGCACAAGTCCTTCGGATCAATTACCAATGGTAGGGGAGCCGAGAGATATCACGATTGGAGGCCGGTACATTCAGAATTGAGAGAAATACAACGAGAGAGTCTTGTCGGTGAAAACCTTCGGGCACCGTGAGGCAACGGGAGTAGAGAAACCAAAAATGAGAGAGCTTGTTTAGTAAAAACTCGCAAAGGGTGCTATCAAGCGACAACAAGAAGAGAAATGAGAGAGGTCAACTAGCGAAAACCCGCAAAGGGCGCTGTCGGCCGAAAAGATGACTCCACCTCAGGAAGTCTTGGCAAAGTTCCACCGGTTTAGAAACATAGATCCATTTTGGTTCATGAGGAAATGCAAGTTCATTGAAGGTCAGGCGTCCAGTCCAAAAAGCATGTCATGTCAATTTAAAGCCAGCATGTTTCCATCAGATAAGTCCTTCCTGTCCCGAAAGAGACACTTCTCTTCTAAAATTTGCTTTCTTCGTTTTTTGTTTTACTTTTCTTTGAATCCCTTTCATTTTTAACCCCAAGTTCCAGATATACGGGAAAGAATAGGTGGCAGGACCGGTTTCACGGAGTTCCGTTTCGTAAGAAGAAAATACCCCACTTCAGTGGTGCGTTTGTCCAAACCCGATGGATCATGATGTTGGCTGCATTCGAAGTAAAGCCACACACACACACACAAATCCCCACAGGGTCTCCCTTTGTACAAATCCCCACAGGGCCTCCCTTTGTAAAAATCCCCACAGAGCCTCCCTTTGTAAAAATTCCCCAAAGAGTCTGCCCCAGCTAATCCCCAACGAGTCTGCCTTGTACAAATCCCCACAGAGTCTCCCCAATAAAAATCCCCACTGAAAATCCCCAAGCAGAACGGGATGGAAAAAACCAAAGCCTTACAAGGCAAATCATCACAAATTCTGGAAACGCAAGTCTGAGTAGTCCAAAGGGTTTCGCCTATGAATCCAATCAATGGCAAAGTTTCTCAACAGAAATAAGGACGCGACAAAGCAACTGGAACAATCAAGGTCACCGAACCAACCGCCATTTCCCAACTGACAATTGTTCTTTGTTTGGAAAATTGAAACAGGTGTGACCCAAAGCAACCGTACAAGAAGCAGGTTGTCGCCCAAAAAAAAAGAAATACATGAGTGCAAGAAATGGCTCGGCAATAAGGAATCCACTTAAAAGAGAAGTTTCCCCAAAATTCTCTTTACATTTTACTAAAAGAAGAAAACTCAAAAAAAAAAAGAGGGTCAGTTAGAATAATGAACATTTTACATTTAGCCAGCATTAAGGTTCCAACCCTGATCTGAGCATTTTTCCATTTAGCCAGCATTAGGGCTCCAACCCTGAGCTGAGCATTTTTCTGTTAGCCAGCATTAGGGCTTCAACCCTGAGCTGAGCATTTTTCCATTTAGCCAGCATTAGGGCTCCAACCCTGAACTGAGCATTTTTCTGTTAGCCAGCATTAGGGCTCCAACCCTGAACTGAGCATTTTTCTGTTAGCCAGCATTAGGGCTCCAACCCTGAACTGAGCATTTTTCTGTTAGCCAGCATTAGGGCTCCAACCCTGAACTGAGCATTTTTCTGTTAGCCAGCATTAGGGCTCCAACCCTGAACTGAGCATTTTTCTGTTAGCCAGCATTAGGGCTCCAACCCTGAACTGAGCATTTTTCTGTTAGCCAGCATTAGGGCTCCAACCCTAAACTGAGCATTTTTCTGTTAGCCAGCATTAGGGCTCCAACCCTGAACTGAGCATTTTTCTGTTAGCCAGCATTAGGGCTCCAACCCTGAACTGAGCATTTTTCTGTTAGCCAGCATTAGGGCTCCAACCCTGAACTGAGCATTTTTCTGTTAGCCAGCATTAGGGCTCCAACCCTGAACTGAGCATTTTTCTGTTAGCCAGCATTAGGGCTCCAACCCTGAACTGAGCATTTTTCTGTTAGCCAGCATTAGGGCTCCAACCCTGAACTGAGCATTTTTCTGTTAGCCAGCATTAGGGCTCCCAACCCTGAACTGAGCATTTTCCATTTAGCCAGCATTAGGGCTCCAACCCTGAATTGAGCATTTTTCTGTTAGCCAGCATTAGGGCTCCAACCCTGAACTGAGCATTTTCCATTTAGCCAGCATTAGGGATCCAATCCCTGAACTGAGCGCTTTTACCTTATGACGACATTAGGACTCCAATCCCTGAGTTGCATTTTGTAGACTAGAGTTTTTCAATCCCCTCATCAATTCTGTAAGTTGTTATGGCGATTAATTCACGAAATTTTCCTAGTAAAACTGGGGCAGAAAAATTTCGTTCGTTTGTTTTGTCTGTCTCAGCTGGTCTGACCTCGAGGCGCATGGATCGAGACGACCTACGGGATGAGTCTCAATCCAGAATAAAGAAAAGAAGAAAAGGACAAAAAGAAGATGTTCCGAGATATCGGAACAAACAAAGGGCGGATCGCTCCAAATTTGATCAAGGTCCCGAGTTTCGCCAATCCCGTCTCACTCAATATCGCAGAAATAAACAGGCGCCTACAACTTGCAAGCATCAAGATTCAGATCGAAGTCTACAAGCAGAATCGGCTAAGACCCAAGATCAAGTTGCAAAAGAATTATAGATAGGAATCTTGTAACTAGCGATTGACAGGCATAAATAGTTAGTTCAGTTTCAATTTCCTTTGGTTGTAATAAGGCGGTCGGTAAGCAGTAGCGGCAACAGCAGCAGCAGTAACAACAAGCATTGCAATCCCACGATAGTCCCAGCTACCAAAGTTTTCCGAACTACATTGACCTGATTCCTGTTTAGCCCAGGATATGTAGGAAATCTTTGAAGCGAAGATTCGGTCAAATCTTTCAAAATGTGCTTCACACGGAGTATTCCAATAGGCAAAAATCGCTCATATCCGCTCACTTTATCTTTGCACGAAAACCCTTCGTGTTTTCGCACAAAGAGGGGCAGCTGTGAGCACGTGATTTTTGTTTACACGACAATTACTCCAAAAGAAATCAAAATAATAACAAATGGCCTTGCTGTATAATTTTTGGAATTTACGTGGCATTTTTTAGCTATTTGTGGTTTTGTCTGTATTTATTTAGTCTTATCAAACAAAATACAAAAATATATGTCATGTGTAAGTTTAGGATATCATTCTACTATTAGGAATTAATCAAGCCATAATTCGGTTATTAAAAGGAAAATCACAAAAAATATGCATCTTTTATTCTATTTTGTCATTAAGTGATGTTATTTCAATTAAATGTTAATATGTGTGATAATTGTTGTTTAATGTTTGTATAGTTTTATTTTATAATTTAGTTGAGATTTTTAGAAATTAAAGAAGAAAGAAGAAAGGGATTTTCGGATTGTGCCGGTTTGAATTAAATAAGAACAGGCCCAAACCAAAATAACCCAGTCCGAATCCCCTTTACCGGCCCAATTAGGCGGGCCACACGACTGTCCAAACGACGTCGTTGTGTCACCCTCAATTTGGACCGTTAATCTCACTAGATTGGCGGTCCAGATCACTCACCCATAACCCCATACCCGACCCGTTACCCGGACCAACCCCGACCCCAATACTAAACCAAACGACATCGTTTGATTAACCCTTGGATCCAGGCCATTGATCTCGATTGATCTAACGGCCAAGATCAAACCATCCACCCCGTATATAAGCCCTCATCTCGTACCCCGCCCCCTATCCAAGCACCCCTCCCTCATCTTCGTCTCCCTCACCAGACCCAAACCCCACGAAACCCTAGCGCCGCCCCCTTTCCCCTCACCATAAACCCGGCGGCAAGGACGCCAGTGACCACCATCTTAACACCCTAGGACCACCTCGACCCCCTGAACACAGATCCACTAGCCGTGGGTCTCGAATCTTCCCTCACCATCTCGAATCTTCATTTGAAGATTCGAGCCGGACCTCGACCTACACTAAACCACCCCAAATCCATGCCAGGCAACCCCCTGACCTCCCTCATGACCAAACCAGGTTTGGTTTGGTCCGAATCAAACCAGGAAAACCTGAATCCCAAATCTACCTTGAGAACCCTAGAAGTCCTAAGTCCGATTGTGTCCGTTTGAACCAGAAGATTAGGGTCTAATGGACCTTAATCGAAGTGTTCTCAGTTTGAGAACACTTCAATTAAAGTCCGTTCAACCCCAAGAAAGGTCGATTCAAATCCGAGACAAGGCCTTCTGATTTTTCAAGCCTTTAAGGTATTTCTGTTTCCCTTCTCCTTGTCAGTTCATTTTGTTGTTTTGTTATAGTTAAATATCTGTTCATATGTCCAAATGTTTAGTTTATTTGTTTTGAATTTTTGTGTCGACTGTTCTGTCCTTGCCCGGACCTCTCATGTGGTCGAATCTCTTTTGCTACTCGTTGATGAGTGTATGTGTTTAACAGAGTAATCGATTGAAATAAATTTCGATCGATTAATTAGTTCCCAGGGTCATTTCTTGTTCTGACTATGCAATCTGAACCCCCTGTTCAATACTGTTCGATTCTGATCATTAGCTATTGATTGTATGTGTTGTAATTTGCGTAGTCGATTCAATATATGTCGTCAATTAGTTTCAGCTTTGAATGGTAATAATTTGATTCATGTTACTTATTTTCTGCTGAAGCTTTGTTTGAATTCAATTAAGAATTGAGTATAGCTACTTATAGTTTGTGCATTTGAATCAGAAACATTTAAGGTTTGGGTTATAGTTGCAGTTCAGGTTTGAGTCTGAATTGATGGCATGAGCACTCTTGGGCAGCATGTGCATTATAGTTTTCCTTATTGAATTAGAGCAAATGGGACAACATGTGCTGTCAGGGCATATGCAGGCTGCCCATACTCTTGTTTTAGGTTAATAAAAGAGAAACCACTTTTTTAAAGATAGGGCTGTCAGGGGGAATCTCATGGGAGGGGTTTTATTTTAATTCTGTTGAGTGGGAAAACAGAAAGAGAACATGGGGGGGGGGGGGGGGCATTTTGTTTAAACAGGCTGTTCGAATGGGCTGAGGGGGGGATATGAAAACAGAAGGTTCTCCATTAGTTAGAGAGAGGTTTTTTTTGAGCCATAAAAAACAGTCCTAAAAAAGAAGGAGTTCAGTTTGGTTGGAAGACAATTCCATTTGGCCTTGGTTCAGTTCTAAGCCCCCGTAGCTGATACTGTTTTTTTTCTGGTTTGACTCCAATTCGTGGAAACTTCCCATGCAACCTACTGGTCGAACTTTGGTTTGAGTTCAAGTCCATTTTTTTTGAGTTTTGCATACTGTTTGTTGCTGCCTGGTTTTTTCACAAATCCTTTCGGGTTTCGTTTGAGTTGTTCCTGGTGCATTTGGTTGCTGAAACTACTGTGTTGCTGGTGCTGTTTGTTGTGTATCACTGCTGCTGTATTTGTTGTTGTTGCTGCCATTCTTGTTGCTGCTGCTGCTGACTTCTCTGTATTCTTTTCTTCTGTTGTATTCAACATCCAGGTACACACTTTGAATCTCACACTGATGTAACAGTAACAATGAGTACGAAATGAAAGATGCAAAGGAGTTTAATTAGCTGTGGCTGTACTTACGGCTTTATAAATGCTGTTAAGATCGTGTAATTTTAGTAGCTCAAACAGAAAAAATATACTTTGGGTTAGCTTGTACTCAGTTGAAACATAGTTTGTTTAAATATTGTGATCTTGTTTACTTAGCCATTTATATGATATGGAATGCATAGGTATTTAGTATATCAATAGCTAAATCTCACCTCTATTCTTGTTTCAAACATGCCAATCAATTTGCTTCTAGTTTGGGCGAAAAATGCAATAAGTAATTGATTCCGTTAATCAAGCCCGAATAGGTTAGTTTAAATTCGAACTTGAAGAACATTTGGCA